>NW_009648332.1:20437494-20457208 GCF_000708025.1 Charadrius vociferus | reverse complement strand
CTCTTCAGGTCCGGGGGTGGGCTGTCCCCGCGCTCCCCTCCCCCTGGTTACTGGCCGAGCTGCCAGATGTTGGGAACACGCACATGGATTTACACACATGAGGAAAACATGTTATTACAGCACATGACGGAGGCGTAAGGTATGCCAGGTAAGTGCTCAGCACGTGTCACGGCCCACTTAAAACACTCGGAAGGGCATAATGAGGGAGCTGTTCATATACTGCAAACTGAGTAAGTTATTATTTTCAATAACAAATAAGCATACCGTATTTCCACTGCAGCACAACGCATGGGAACACCAGAATTTATCACATTTCACTGCAGGGGCAGAAGAGACTTTCAACCTGTGCTTTGCAAGAAAAGCAATGTGCAACCACTGCACCAGTGCCACTGCCCCAGGCACACCACGTCCATGGAGAAGAGTAGGAAGGCTTGGATGTACGTCCCCCAAGAAGGCTGATGGTTTTAGCTGCTTGGCCATCATGAGCAGGGTGGTCACAGCTACTCCCTTTCTTTCCAAGGACTCACATCACCAGGAGGTCAGTCAACCTGTCTCAGATACTCCCTTGCAACACCAGGACCCTGAGGTGGTGTCGCTGCATCTGCACCATTTGCAGGAGGTCCTGGGTTTGAGCACAGGCAAGAAGACTGGAGTATTCCCCAATGAAAAGTATACTCTATGGCCACAAATGATTTGGTGCATGGGAAAGATTAATTGCTGGGAGCTATCTGGGTTGTTGTACTCCCAAGCACTCCAGATACTCCAAAACAGATTGTACCTTACCTCCCTCCTCCTCCAACATTCATCCCATGAGCCTGAAAGCATCTATATTGACAGGGAGTTCCATTTTCTTTCTGGGTCATTATTTTTGTTGGTGACCACCACCATTTCCTGCTAAAAGAGAGAATCCATAAATACTAGTAGCCCTTTTGGAATGACAGTTAATAGCATTCCAGAAGAACAGTCAGAGGAGCTGGTGGGAATGGGGTTAAAACACATTGGGGGCTTTCAAGCAGCTGGCTGCAGAATTCTGTAACATTCAAGTCCAGTTACTCTTGAAACATGGTCTATCTTAAAGTATGCTGGATTTCCCTTGTAGTAGATTATCACAGTAGCAAGACAAAGTTGGTGCAAATAGGGGGTTTGGGTCTGCGTAGGATTTTTAATTAACTGGTATATTTGGAAGAGACTGTTGAACTTCTGGAAAGATTAAGTGGGCATTTCTAGACCTGAAAAACTGTCAGGCACCTTTCACCCATGCTCCATACATTCCTCATTCTCTGTGAAAATTCCCACCTTTCTCCAATTCAGCCTCTGACATTCCCCTTTGTTTGCACTGACTTTCTTTTCTTCAGTTTCCCTCGTGGAGGGTTTCTAACATAGGCTAATTTCCTTTTCTTACTTCCATTTTTATAAGGTCATTTCCTGGAATTCAAAATATCACTTGCTCAATGAAGACCAGTATTTCACCAGTATTCAATATGATACGAGATGCTTCATACTCTATAAAGTCCATACACAAAAATGCAAACATCCTATATGTATCAGCTATTTCTATTTTTTTTGCTAACAGTAGATCTCTGTGACAGAAATATTAATCTAATGGAAACAACTGAATCTAAAGAAAATTAAAGTACCTTTTTGTTACGTTAAGAATACTATGTTGTTTCGTTGAAAGCTACCATTCTGCCTTTACCTGCCACGAGAGAAGAGTTTGCACACTTTGATTACAGACACATTCAAGCTCTTAAGATTAATTAGTACTGTCCATACTGTAATACAGCTACTTAGCATTTTTGTTCGTAGTACACATTCCTACTATTCTAAGCTGCAAAATGTTTAAGTCTTACATATGCATTTCTGTGGAAGGAATAATGTAGTCAGTGGGTGTATTCCATGATTTACTTATGGCTGCATGACTTTCAATTTTTGCTCTATGCTATTTTGTTAGTAATGAACATTTTCTAATTAGGTACTGATATATATTTTTTATAATAACTTTGAAGATACACATACTACATTGAATTTTATAAGATCTTTATTGTATAGGAAATTATTATAAATGCAACACAAATTAACATTCTCCAAACAGAAAACCTGCCTCTACTGTTGTTTATACTACACACTAACAGCTTTCTTTTCTTTAGGATATAATGGATGAACTGAGACTTCATCACAGCAGTAAAGATAAAAGGAGGTCACAGAGATTATTCAAGACAGTCAAAGACTAAAAGAAACTAAGTATTTAACAGTCTGCAGGATTATGTTATTAATAAAAAACAGCAGCTTCCCTCCATCTTATTACATCATCAATTATCTAGGAAACCTTAAAGAGTTGTTCAATAAGGACAACTGTGAATACCTAATTAAAAAGTTCTGTATTACCAGAAAAGGCTGACACCCCTGTGATTATGGGAAATGTCAGTGATACAGAATACTCAACTTTCCAAAAGCTGTTAAAAGGTTCCTCACCAAAAGTTTTAAGGACACTTAAAAAAAAATACAGAGTAAGAGGAAATGGTTTTGCACGGACGTGCCGTCATATAGACTACAGGAAAGAAAGATTTGGGACTCAGTAATAAGGGGTCTCATGGTAGAGGGAGGGAAGTCACCAGTGAATTCTGCAAAACTTGCTACCGTTTTGCAGGTTGATATGGCAACCTTAAGACCAAGAAAGCAAGAAAGTTTGCTGGCAATGATACCTCAGATACTTAGCACAAGGGCCACCAGAAGAGCTTTCCAAGAGCCTTAGAGACTTGGTTAAGATGACAGGTAAAATTCAGACAGACGAATGCAAACTTAGGTACACAGACAGGAATCTTGACATGGAGTACAGAATGATAGGCTCTGAATTGGCTATTACTATTCAGAAGCAAGACCTGAATATTAATAGACATAACTTTGTTAAAGCATCAGTTCAGTATGCAACAGCAGTCAGAAAACCAAAGTTACATGGTGGGAAATACTAGGAAAGGTATAGAAAACATTACTGTATAAATTGACAGTTAACCTATATGAATGCCCCTTGTAATAGGGGTTTCCCTATCACTCAACTCCCTTTCTTTGAGAAATGCTACAGTAGATCTTGAAACTAAGTTCTGGAAAATGACTCTATGTCTATTCAGAGGTGTGAAAGTTCTTACATACATGACACAGCTATGTAAACTCATCAATCTGAAAAAGAGTTGACTGAGGAACAGATACAGTAGATCTACTGTACCTTGAGTGGCTCATAAATACTGGACAGGTATTGATAGTTCATTCGGTCTTCCAACAAAATGACCAGGAGTCAAGCATTAACAAAAGTACTAACAAAATGGATTTTTTTTCAGCTGTTGCTTTGGCCCTGTGTGTACTCAGAAGTGCACTACTTTCTCCAAATTATTAACATACATGCACTGCTTTGAAATTGCAATATGCTTTATAGTAAGTGCTCACAACTCAAAAGAAGTGCAAGCTTCCACAGAATGTAGTATGTTATTCTTTATTTACATGGGTAAGTTAATCACGATAGGTGTACCAAAACCTCTTTTGGAACCGATACTGTGCTTTGTGAGTTCAGTAAATAAATACTTTTTTTCCTGGAATAAAGCATAGACATTCGAGTCCAGTCACTTTCCTAAGCTTTTTTAGAATGCTGAAATATGTAAGAGTGAATTTAATTCCCATCCTCTCAGCTCTTGATGCTGCTAATCAGATCCGAAGCAAATGACATTTTAATAAGATTTCTGAACTTCAAGTTTTGTACCTTTAGAGTTCACTAGATTGTACAAAATGTCCCAGACAAGATGCTCTCAGATATCCTACAAGGGTTTTGTCTTGGTATTCTTCCTTCTAAAAAACTAGTTAATTCAAGTACTGACTCAATAAAGTTGGGTTTAAAGTCCAGTTAGAAAACTATGAACAATTTGTACAGCCATTTTTGCACATTCTGGACAATTTATCTGGGGATGTGATCATGGAAAATCTTAAGTTTCCAGGTAGTATAAAAAAAAAAGTAGCATCTGTATTTTGTATAGTCACATCATTATTTAATTGAATTGGTAAAATATCAAGAATTTACAACTTTCATTTTGTCTATGCTGCATGTGTTCTAGTACAATAGCTGCCTAGGAAAGTACCATGCATTGTTACTAGACCCCCCTGTTCAAATACAGTCCTTGTATAATTAATATGCCTCTTCAGGATGACTTCTAAAATAAATACTAGGACCTACAGAAATGTAACAATACACACAGAAACCCACACGTACAAAAGGACTAACACATACTGACACAGATTTACTACATAGATTAGTAGATTACAGCAACAGATTAATTCAACTTTATGCAAATTTCTGTTAGAATAACAAAGATAGCAACTGTTGATTAAAAGTCAAAATAAATAATAAAACAATAATTCAAGAACAAATTATTAATACTAAGGTATACCACTTTTTGATCTATTTTAAATTACATCAAGAAGATTTTTTCCATATTCACTCGGGGTTTCTATATCAAATACACAGAAAGCAAGCATGGCATCTTGGATTCCTGCCCTCAATTTAAAAACAGGTGCTTTGCCTTATAACATCTCACAGCCATTCTTTACAAGCATGAACCAACCTTTCCCATCACTTGCAAATAATAAATAATTCAGTAAAACAAGATTGGATTAAAGCATGAGACTGAAATCCCTCTACTCCCAGGCACACTCAATCCATAAGAAACAGGCACTCTGCATACTAATTCAGAGACGGTATCACAAGCATTTCAAAGAGCTGCTTGACTGTAGCATATGCCTCGGCTCTCCACAGCAATACCTCCCAGAGTGACCCCGTTAATTAAAATCTGTGCCAGAACACAACCTGTAGGCACCTCTCCATGAATCTGGCAAGCAGAGTGTTCTCAAGTTCCACAGAGTGATTCGATTAACAGATAAATACATCCCAAAGGGTAAGTGTCCAAAACATTTTAATACAGTGCATTTTAAGTTTCCTTTGTAGCCAAAATATTATCATGTAATGTCTGAATTTTCCACCTAGAGTGAGCTCCCAGTGCATGCAAAACTACTGAGAATGGACTCAAATTATTAGAGTCCAAATAGCACCTAATGCATTGCTCCCTCAAGTGGCAAGTGTCAGTACTGACAAAATCCGAAAATTAAAACGTGCCTCAAAAGAATGTGTCTCATCAAGAAGAATAGTTTTGGTTTTTCTTTACACTATTAATTATTTTAGATATCGCAATGTGTCCTATGTATCATTATTCTAAACTAAGGAATCCCAGTACCTTAATGTTGGCTTTTATTGTTATAATGAATGAAGAGCATGAAGTTTATGAAGATCTCACTTAAAGGATAAAAGTTATTCCCTGAATATTTTTTTTTTTTTTTTTAAGTGTGTCACAATACATGTAAGTGGAGTTAAGAAAGCATCCACTGCCTAGGTGGAAGGGAGGAGGAATAACTTTCTATTCAGAAGGCACACAAATCAAAGTATGTTTACTTGGGGATTGGCATCTGTGTCTGCTCCACCTGATGCAATGAAACTAAATATTTTCCTGTTTATTTAACATTTTGGGATTTTGAAGCCACCCAGCAGATCTGTAGGTAGATAGTCAACAGCAGCTCTAACCCAAAGCATACTTCAAGAATAGTTCTTCAACTGAAGGAATCAGTGAGTCAATGACTCCACTGGTATCTAAATTACAGCTTTAAAGGAACCACAGAGGAAAAATCCAGACAAACTATAAACAAATAATGGTGGCTAACCATTAATAGTCAATTCTGCTAATATTCATACAAAAATGTCCTGATTTAGTACAGATTTTGCATACAGCACACTTACTCTGACACCTAATTTTTCTAATTTTGCTTAATCCAAACAGGCAACTCCTAAGCTTTTTGAAAGTAAATAATCAGTAAAAGAAGTCTTGGACTAAGATTTTCAGGCTTCTTGAGCATTCTCTTTGTTCAAATAGTCACATTCTAAGGACATGTTGGTCGATATTAGTCTGCAGAAAACTGGGTAAAATTGGAATTAAAAAACCCAAACTAATTAAATCTGAATTCTTAAAGCATATTACTGAGGTGGGTTTTCTTTAAGAAGAAAAAAAAACCCAAACAGAAGTCCTGCCCTGAAGCTCCATCATTAAATGCCACCAGTCCATAGGGAAATAACTGTACCGGGCAAATCCTGCAAAAATTATGAACATAATTAATGTATGTGATTATAACCTCAAATACTGCATATAATATTTACTTCAAGAATCGATGCACTCTCCAATTTAGTATCACCATAGCCTTAGCACAACTGTAAAAACTACAGCAAGTACAATTACCAACTTCTTCGTACAAGATACAGAGTAGCTTTTTTACAATTAAAAGGAACAATTTTAGGATATAAGAATCATTTAAACCAACTTACAAATCTCTGTTAGGTCTCCAAGACTTACAGAATAAGGATGCGATCAAGAGATTGAGAAGATAATTGCGAATTTCCAGGGACTTCAGTAAGCAGTAAAATATACGTTCTTAGAGAATTCAGGTGGAAATTAAAAAGATTTATTTAATCTTGAAATATAACTTAATTAGAGGTGCAGAATTGAGAATTAAATTTCTCTCCTTTCACGTTAATCTATTTTTCTTTCTGAGAGGATATTAAACATTGTATTTGAAAGCTGCTTACCGGTTTGCCATTTAGATTTGTGTTCCAATTAATAAGGCTGTTTGGAGGCATATGAGATTGGCATTTATTCTAAAAACAAGATAACACTCCCACAACATGCACTTACTGAAATTAAACCCCTCCCTCCCCCCCCAGGGGTCCCAGACAAAAGGATGGGAGAGGAAGAAAAGAAAATCCACAATAGACAACAGAAATCATTAAGTTCCAGCTTTCCAGATGACCTGTGTTTGATGTATATTACCACCTGCCCCCTCAGTAAACTCTCTTTCCTACCATATCGCTCCTTAAGAGATTAAGACCTTTCTAATTAATCAGCAAGTACGATAAACCTAACAGTTTATGCCCCGGTATATTTGTATTACAGGGAGACAGGTGGAAGAAGCACATCAATTAGTGTGACAGACCGAAGGAAAAATTTACATCGGCCTTTTGAGTAAATGGATAATAAACTTACCTTTCCACCTCTAAAGCTCCTACCAGCATTGCTAGTTTTGAGAGCAGAAACCACTGTCCTAAGAATGGTCTGGAAAACATGCAAGAGCTGCTAGAAACTAGACTTTTTACCAGGCATCCGGTTAAAAATCTCTGCCAATACTAATCTGGGTTTAACCTTCATTCTTCCGGACATTACATTTGGTCCCTATTCATCTCTGCATGAAGTCTTAAATTGGCCTAGTTGAATCCCTCACACAAAAATTATTAAAGGACACAGAAAGGCTATAACTGCATCTACAAAAAGCCAACTCACGGCTGCCAGAGTAGAAGCCAAATTCAGGATGTCCCCACTACTGAGTGACTGCCAGCTGTGACTATTGCCTTTGGAAGCCATTGGCAGCTGTTACAAAACAGAGAATCCTTCCAGCTCCTGTACATTCTGTGAGCAGTGTGCTTGGTGGCTACGCAGGATTCAGGTCTCAAAAGCTTCCTTTATGTCAGCCTTCACCGCTGCTCTAAGTGACTGTTGCTGTTGGGCTCTAGCCTGCAGATTTTTAAATTTCTCAAACATCACTCTTTGTGTACAGAGCATTCAATGCGGTCTTAATGGTTTAATTTAAAAAATACACCTTGTGGATATTTTTTTTCCACTGACTCATACTGCAGGTCTCCCATATTAATTTTGCAGACCTGTGGCATACTTGCCATTAATTTCAGTAGCCCAGATCTTTGTCATGTGCTAAAAAAGACATTGTACATTCTGCTAATCAAAACAGAGGATAGAAGAATTGTGACTTAATTTACCAAAAAAAAGTTACATCTTCAGCTAAAATCCACTCCAAAAGGATTGTAATGCAATATAAACACTTGGTCATCAAGTAGGCCGTTTGTCCATGACTGTTTTGAAGAGGAAAGCATACCAGATGGCTTTATTTTCAAAAGGCAAACTATTTTTCACTTTCTCTTATCTCCAAAACGTGTGCATCAATTTCGCTGTTCCTTCCCATGATATTTCTTTCCTATTACTTCTCATGCATAGCAAAGAATGAGTGAAAAGTTTGTTAACATTTGCTATGGTTAATGTTTGGGGGTTTTTTTCCCCCCCATAAACTCCAAAACCCATAAACCTGGGAAGTGGGAAAAGCAGGGCTAAAGTCTCCTGCCAATTCCTCCCTACTAAATAATGTATAGCCATTTGCAACAGCCCAAAGTTTTTTCTATCACCTGGGAGGCCATGGTTTCCATTAGCTCTAGAAAATAACATAGTGGTAAAGAAGCAATAAGAATCCGGTCTTAGCATAACTATATTTCTGTCCTATTAGATGTAATACACAATAGAGTGTTTATGCTGGCTGCACTAGTACGGACTACACCTAACTCAGGGTAAAACCTATCAACAGAAAGCTACCATGCTTAAATGTGAAATGGAAGAACGATTACATACTGGACAAATGGTTTGCATCACATGGTACTGTTAGCCACAGAAATTATACACTGTGTCATTTAACTGTGATTTCAAGTATTGTTCCTTATTTTCAATTCTGTAGAAAATAATTTAATAAACATTTATATGTAAAAATGAACTAAAGTAGCCTCCTAAGTGGTAGAACACTTTCTAAAAATGTATTTCAATATAACTAAATGTGCCATGATGAAGTCAATACAGAACCCATACACTATTGAAATTTCAAGAAGTTAACACACCTATGAAATTTGTCATTAAAAACATATCTTAAAATTCCAGTAATTCCATTTGCTTATTAACTTTTTTTGCTTCATCAATGAAAAGAATTGCATTAATGTGGTCATATATTTAAACTAAATTTGTCCTTGCACTTGAATATATTCACTCATGGCAAAGATGAACTGCCCTCCCAGGCAAATGCTACTGTACACATGAATGTGTAACAGTCATTCTACGAGACAGAAAGGCACAGAGTGAAGAATGACAAAGTAACAGGACTGACTAGCAGGTCTTAGCATTATTTAAACCTATCTTCTGGCATAACGTCCCTAGTCTGTAAGGGAGTAAAAGGCTTTAGGCTATATCCCAATCTGGGAATACCGAAGTCCCACGGATTAGCCTGAAGACAGATGAGGTAAATAAGGAGGGGACCAAGTCCGTGTAAATCCAAAACTGACCTTAGCCTAAGCCTTAACACTCCACCTCTGAGTACTTACCCTGTGAAAGCTTGGCTCTACTTACAGGTTTCTCAGGTAGCTCTCTTATTTATATTCTTCTGATAAACCCAATGCAGACAAAATGACTTGAGTTCCCAGTTCAATTCCAGCTAAATCAGTCCTTGCTGGTACCAGCATATAAATTAAAAATATCCCCCCAAATCCAAACCTATGTAGTAGAAATGACCCATCTGAAAACAGCTTCCACTCCATCCCCTCATTTAAACCCAGCCAAACTCCCACCTACCCAAAATGAGATTAAGACATTCTCAGAACATGGCTTGGCTCCTCTGATCAGAGAATGGCACTGTACCAAACACTGGATATTGTACAGATTTTCCTCATAAATGTTGTTCTTACAAAGCTCTGTAAGGAAGTATACTATTAAATATGAAAATATAAAACTAAAGTACTGTTATCTTAAGGGATACATCTAAAACTCTGTATGTGTAATTAAGTTCTATTGCACAGAAGAGAGAATGTTTTGTTTTCTCTTTTAAGCTAGACATACCAGCAAATACAGTGAAGGTGTGATAAAACTAAGGACTTGAAAACACTAAGTGAAAATACTAATAAACACCAATTATATGAGACTATGGTATTCAAGACAGCCAAAAGAGATGAGAATACATCACTAAGTTAAAAAAAAACATAAATCCTATAACTCTCTCTTGAGACTTTGCTTCTGTGAATCACTTGCTGCATTTATCACTCAGTTGTTATAAATACTAAACAGACAAACCACCACTTCTCATGACGTGGTGGCACTCAGCTGTCCATCTGTGGTTTAATTGCACACTTCAGGACCACAAACCACTACAGTTAAACCAACAGATTTGTCCTTCTGAAATTCAGTTGGTTTCCTTAACTTTCTTTTCTGTGAGAACATGCAGACAATGCATTAGCTCAGTTTAATAAAGCACAATAGATATTAAAAAGAAATCAAGCCTCAAAAATGCAACATATCTCTCACTACCACCCTTGAACGACTGCTGCCTATGCTTTTTGTTAGAAAGATTCAAAGATGCCAGTAACCTTACAGCTGTTGACTCTGTAATAACAGAGGGTAACAAGACAGAAATAATGAATGCCTCCTTGTTAAGCAGTTTTGTTTGTGCTGTTCCAAGAGACATCTGCCAAGAACTTTCCATGCAAACCTTAGTTTTCTGGGATTTGTAACTTGGCCGCAAAAAAAAAAAAATCTAGCACGATAATGCCCAGTTCAAAAGAATTCAGTTTACAAGTTTTAAAATATATTTTCAAGTTTTGGAATAAATTAAAATTACACTAAATAAGGTAAACACTTTAGCACTTCATATATTTTTTAGTTGCTTTATTGAAAAAACCCTCTGGTTCTCAAGTTTGCACCCCACATCATTAGATGTTTTCTAACCCTTTGGCATTAAATAAGTCTAAAGTATTGCAGTATGAAAGGAGACTTTTGTGCTGTATGGTGAACACTCCACTGACATGTATTTTCTTTTTAAATAATACTGCATGAAACATATGAAGCACTCATGGGATTCTATCTGCTAAACAATGCAGTGGATTAAATCTGTGCTAATTCTTAATACGACTCAGCTGACTTGGGTATAAGGCCAGGTTATGAAAAAATTGGCTAAGTTTAACACACCATTCTTACAAAACATAAGCCTAGAATTTCCATGTTGAATTATGTGGGGTTGTTTTTAACGAAACAATTCAAAGCTTAGAGCTGTGCAAAAGTCCAATTTCAGTGTTTCAGTTTTCTTTTTTGGCACATGACCCATTAGGGCAAGGTCATTTTGTACTGTTCCTTGCCAAATCAATATTGTTTCCTGAGTCAACTAACAAGATACATAGAAATTAGATTTCAGGCACAACACAGATTGGAGCAGAAGCTAAGGAAGCTCTCTTTCAGGCAACAGCCAGGTGTCAAGAAGCAAGGCAGCTATGATAGTTACCTGAACTGTGAAAAACTGGTGGCTTAGCCTTATGCCTAAGAGGAAGAATTTTAGGAATTCAAAACTAAAAGAGACAATGAAAACATACCAATAAATTATAAAACTGTTCTGGATATATCTAGCGAGATAATTTCAAAGGAAGAACTGGAAGGAACAGGGCCAGAAAATACCATGAGACAGATACATTAGAAATGTTTCTGCTCATTTTCTTGACTGACTTGGGTTTTCCCTCAGGAGAATGTGCCTAGAGCACATTATCCCTCAGAATATCTCTACCTATCTTACAGTTCAATGCAAATTAAAATTAAGTAATCCTGTGAAACAACAGTTCCTCTGAGACTACTTGTAATTCAGCCAAATATGCTGGGTATATAAGGACTTTACCATTCTTGAGGCGTTTGTATGAACTGGAGTAAGTCTCAGTGCTCAGATTCTCATTCTGTTCAGCTCCACAGTAAACTAAAGCCACGAGGGAACGGCTCCCCTTGACATTACTGATGCGAATACTTGAAAATAGAGCGCTGCCTCAACAAGGGGAAAACATACTTGCCTCTTGTCTGGCTAGATAAGAACGAACAGCTCCTACCAGATCAGTGGAACTTGGAGCAAAAAGGCAAGGTAGTGAGAAGGCTTCTGCATTACTGATACTGTCTGCTCTGCAAGAAACCACAAAGGTAGTCAGTGGTTACAAGAGGGTGTTGGCCCTGGGAAGCATGACATGTCTTCCTTCAATGATTAAAGAGCCAGCAGAAGCACAGACACAGAGCATCTCCATACAGATCGCTCCTAATCTTCTGTTGATACACAGGAAACCTGCTCTCTAGCAGCAGCGAGGATGTTTCTGTGGGACTGGACTCTCTTAAGTAATGAAATCTGAGCAATGCAATAATATCAAATCTTCATTTGTTACTGCTTGCCTATTCTTACAAAATTTAAAACTCTGTCATTCTGACTCTGAACTAAACCAGTTCATCACTTTGTTCTGCATTTCCACTGTGACATCCTGACCTCTGACTAGAACTTCTATGACCTACTACAACATAAATAGCATTTCTAATTCTTCTTTTTCATCCGATTGTGCTTAAGTATCTCACCTTCAGTTCATCCCTTCACTCAAAGGGGTAAAACAGTATTCCCAATTATACCAGCACGAAACCACTTAAGATCTTGGTGGTTAAAGAGAATAAAACATGGCAGTATGCCTTCCACCTTGGATACACTTTCTTGCTGAGCCAGTTTTTGCTTCCCCATCTCTTCTGGTGACCATGACTTACTGCTTTTCTCACTTCTGAAAGAGCATACTACCAGCTGGGATAGAGACTTACAAGTACCTAATTTCAACAGTTGCCTGATGCATAGCAAAATACTCAGCAGAACAAGCCGGACCTCTATCAACACAGGGTTCATTGCAATGAAATCTGCTCTGTTACCTGACATTCTCCAATCAGGCAATTGCTTCCTTTTTGTTAAGAACAAATAGAAAAGGAGGAAAGAGCTTGACACAAACAGCGAAGACTTGCCAGACCAAAGGGAAACTGACAGGTACATACCCCAGCAAGTCCCTGTTCTTGTATAACATCTCCTGGGGTTACTTTTGTTGTTTCATATAATGATTGCCTTGATTCAACACGGTGCCTACTACTATACCCTTCCCCAGGCTGATTCTTCCCTCATTTAGTAAATCATCATCTGTAAGGACTGTACTGTGGCTATTAAGACAAACCCTGGATCATGGGGGATTATGGAAATACTGTGCAGAAGTGGGAGTCCCAGGTGTACTTTGTCTGAGACTGCTTCCAGGGCAGCTGCCATCACAACTAGGGCTCTAACATTCCCTGCACAGCAAGTTTCAGCCTTCTTGCCCCCTTCCTTCATCGATATTCAACTACACTGGCTAATACAAAGAGAGGGCCCTGTTTCTGGCACTCGTGATGATGATGGACATTTCTATTCTTTCTGCCAACAAGTAGCACCATGACTGTTCTGTGCCGAGGTGAGACAGACAAGGTAACACCCTATGCTTTAACAGAGTCATGTATACTATATAGCAAGAATACCATATGAGGACTGAATAACCAGCATAAACCTTTTACCTTTCGTAGGTAATTTCTCTTTTGAGACTTTCTAGAAGAAAGAAACCATCCAGGTTATTTCTTCAAAACCAAATATTCTGCATGACACCCTTAATCCAGAAACACAATTATGTACAAACTTAAATTTAATCATGTCTGTAGCACCAGTGATTTCAAGTGGGAACTACACATAGGATTAACCTGAAGCTTAAAAAAATCCTTGTGGGAGAAAAGTTTTTATTGATATATATACACACACATACACATTTAGTTTAAGGCAACTATTAAAATAATTGTTGCTCTTTCCATGTTTCTAATATATATTGAAATAGGAGAGTATTTAAATCAAGTTGTTCTACATGAGGCTTAGACATCCTATACATTTTTGTAGACTGAAAATGTTTTCAAATGAACTGTAAGGCATATATATATACACACACATACACATTTAGTTTAAGGCAACTATTAAAATAATTGTTGCTCTTTCCATGTTTCTAATATATATTGAAATAGGAGAGTATTTAAATCAAGTTGTTCTACATGAGGCTTAGACATCCTATACATTTTTGTAGACTGAAAATGTTTTCAAATGAACTGTAAGGCATACATCTTGTAAAGCTACTCAGAAAATAGCAAACTAAGTTATGCCAAAAGAGAACTAAATGTAACAGAGTTTTATGCTCTCAGGCTGTGATGACGTTACCATGCATGCATAATCAAAATCTCCAACACCACCAAGGGTCACTATGTATAAATGAAAGGTTACAATAAACATCTTTGATACATAGTTTCCACAGCCACTTTTTAAACAGTGTACCAGCTATTTATACGTGGTCCCTAAAGTAATCAGCAAAATTTCCTCAAAACCATGAGATTTCTCAGTAAGTTAAGGGAAACACAGAAACTGCCTAAAAAATTCAGTCAAAAATTGGACTGTGATATTTCAAAGAAGATATATAGGAGGAAAAAAAAACCCAAACCAAAAACCACAAAACCCCACACTTTCATTGGGTAGTCTCCTATGCTGTTCCCTTGCTTTCCTCTCCTCATCCATCTTCACTACCATCCCTTCCAAAAAAGAATTCTGCTGCTATTAAATGACACCAGAATTTTACTGCTCTAACAGAGCATTCTCTTCTATTTATTGCTGGTCTAATTCAGACACACACAGGCTTCAGTGGAAATTGAAAAAAGGGCCAAAAGATGGGAAACTGAAGTCTATTCATGCTCCGCTAATAAATCATGTGTATGCTCAAAACAAATGAGCTTCTATGAATGTGCAGATCTTTCTTCACATATAGAAGCAGAATGTAAAAAAACAAGCCAGTCACTTCAATGGAGTGCAGTTCAACAGGAAAAAGTGCACAATTTACTATTCACTCTCATTCAGACTTAGTGAAAAAGTCTTGCTAACTGATTTAAACTTCTTATACCCAAATGCACAATTTGAAAACTAGACTCGTGTCCATTTTCCTCTGAACTAGAGTGCAAATGCAAAATTACCTAACAGGTACCATAACGGTAATAACATTGCATTTTATTTTTGTATGAAGTTTTTTTTAATGTAAATTTCCAACCATACACTTATTTTGTAGTACAGCCAAGGCAGCTCTAGTATTTGAAGGTTACATTCATA
Source organism: Charadrius vociferus (assembly GCF_000708025.1). Classification (NCBI taxonomy): domain Eukaryota; kingdom Metazoa; phylum Chordata; class Aves; order Charadriiformes; family Charadriidae; genus Charadrius; species Charadrius vociferus. The sequence continues at coordinate 20,442,274 of NW_009648332.1, read as the reverse complement.
AAACCACACTTAGGATTTTCCTTAGAAAACAAGTCAGGTACTAGGTGGCCAGAAAAGAAATAGTACACAGATTTCACTTACTGAAAGAGGGTAGACTCTATTCCACGTTTTAAAGTTTATAATAAAAATATCAGTTATAGCAGGGTATTCGCTTTCTTCAGACATCCTGACAACAGTGGAATGTCAAGAAGGAGAAAGCACTGGAATTAAGGAGTATTGCACAGTCCACTTGTGATGAAAAATCATCTAAAACTCCCTAGCAAAACCACAATTCCAGGAAACGGGCAGAACACAAAAGCAGCCAGTGTGAAAAACAGATTAGAAGATCTTAAAAATAAATTTAAAAAAAAAATATCTCAGAAGACATCAAAGTAACCAGAGAAAAAGACAAACAAACCAGCTAGCCATGAGTGTCAAGGAAGCTGAGAGGTTTTGCCTCTCAGAGAGCACAGGAAAGGGACAGATACATTGCCTGGTTGGTGTTTCAGCAGAATTGGGTCAGGCAATATGTAGATCCCCACCTCTCCTCTCTCCCCCCACCCCCTTCACAGAGTTACATTTGGTCAAAGCAAAGTTCAGGAAATGAAACCAGTAGTATCCAAGTATTAAAAGAAGTGACCGTTAGGTAACACATTTGATTCTCATTTGGCAGCTTTTTGGTTGTGTAGATTTAAGTAGTAAATGAGCTAAAGTCACTATTACTCTACCTTTTTTCCTGCTTTAATTTTTAACCATGTCAAAAATCACAGACAATCCAAGTAAAATGTCACATCATGCTTTATTTTCCTTTTGAATCATGACTCTACTAGAATCTGTAAAGTTCCTAAACTGTTTTCTTCCCTTTTAAATGCCTCAGCACTTTCTGATTACAAATTAATAAAAGAAGTTTAAAGATAATTATTATGTAACTGTTCCTGTACTTTTCTATCATCCTGAAACAGGAAGAACATACTCCCCTCCAAGATTATGCTCTGAGAAAACTCCTAGTTTGCAGAAACCACATACATGCATTTCAGTAATAATGCCAAAGAAGTTTAATAATTCAGACAGTCACTCACTTGACTTAAAAATATAATTTAACTCTTACAGTTTTACTGGGCTCCCCATTACTTATAAAGGATATTTAATAAAATATCATAAGTTTAAGAGGCTGGAATATCAGTAATTCCATTTCACAAGTCATCCTTAGGCTGTAACAACCTTACAAAATCATTTACAGATTACCTGTTCAACCTCACATACCCAACACAAAACCCGCTGAAGTCAACAAACATGTTTAAGGATCACATCGGGACATGACTGGTTCTTGGTCTGTATGTTGACAGTCTATGCATGCTGCCTCTTTGCCAGAGGTTACAGGCCACAGGGCACAACCCTCCTCTCAGCCACTACCATTTCTACCATGACTGGTATCTAAGCCAAGGCAAACAGATGGGATCATCTTAAATAGGCAAATTTGACAGCAGTAATTAAAGATAATATCCCCATGGTGTTATTCCTAGCCTTTTTCCAACATCAAGACTGAAATATTACATGGCAGAATAGTTGCTGTGACCTGCTCTGCATATGGATTTGCCCTAATACAACCAGCTAATCTGATAATGGGAATGGTTTTACTATCCTTTGTAGGCAGCCTGATAAGCTGCCTGTTTACTAGCACTGAGCCTGGCTATAGACACTGCCACAGCAAACACAGTAATGGTATTGTTAATTTAAAACATTTTACTTTCTCTTTATCATCAAGTATTATGAAGGAAGAAATTACACATGAAATCTTATTCCAGCCTGAACCCTCTCTGTAATCTAGCGCTAGCCTGAATTTAGTCTAAGGGCCTCTTCAGATGCTAAGCGAATCTTAAAACAAGTGAAAAAACAGAGGTATAAAATCATGAGTCAAGGCTCATTCCACTATCTCCCAAGGTTAACACTATTAGCAACAACTGTCATCCACACCATTATTCATAGCTTCACAGTCATATTTGTTCCTGTGGCCTGACACTGACTACAGGCTTGGTACACCCACTGTGTAAATGCTAGACACATGAGAGCGAAGAATCAGGCCTATGATGTAATTACAGGATAAAACTAGCCAAATGGGTTTCTAATTTGGGGTAGAGGGAAGGAGAAAGCAGGTAAAAAAAAATTAAAAAAAAAAAATCTGTGAGCTGCTTGTTTTAATCCTTAATACTTTGTCTTTCCGCTTGGAATGAACTTTAAAGTAAAAAATACTTTGCAGCAGAAAGATTGTGTACAGAAGAGATTATCACTATTTAAAAAATTTTAAGACAGATAAACAAGAGCATCACAGAAAGGTTTTTCTCACTCAGTTTTTCTGTTTATCTACTCTGAAGAATTAAAGCAAATTCTAATAATTTTCCATGATGATTGTTGGTATCTTTGACAATGCAATAAGCAAGATCACTTGCATGTCTGCAAAAGTAGAACTGGCACAAGAACTCCAACAACTGGGGGTGATGGTGGGGTGGGGTTTTTTCACTTACACATTAGATTTCATATTCACGCACTCACTTCCAATAGCATTGACCAAATTAAAAAACCACTTTGATTGCAGTTACCACAACACAGCTTTTTTAAGATTTTGTTCTGGGACTCTGAACAGGTTTCATCAACACAAAGGCTGCACCCACAAAAAAATGCTGCATTTTAAATTAGATTGGTAGCAGTGCTCATATATGTACATATCCATAATTGTATCTATTGCCATTTACACTATGCATTCTCTAAACCAATGTTTTTTTGGGGTTTTTTTTTGTTTTTTTTTGTTTTTTTTTTTAAGTAAGGGACTCATGACTGCAAGATTTTAGTAGATCAGACCACATTTTTATTTGCTTCAGGTAGGTGTCACTAATCTCAGTGTATACTACAGTATATAGGTATATGTGATGTTTTGCAAGTGCATAGGAACAGATGGTAAATTCAGGAGTACATTAAACATAAGTGATGACCCCTCATTTGGATTATGCCACATTTCTTTAAGAAAGCTGTTTCTGAAAGTTACATGTTATTTTATAGGGACTAGTCTGTAATCTTTTGACCTCTCAAAGTGGATCCTATATCCATCATACCTAAATAATGGCCTTATAGTTTTCCTAAACGTGTTTTCCTGGCATTTGATCAAATTTTTAGGTATTTTCTTAGTCATACAAAAAAACATATAAGCTTGGATCTGGTTCATTTTTTTTTTCTAGCTCTAATCATTTGATGTTTTAAAGCTTATGGATTTCACATGTTTGTTGTTAAATATACAGGAAGAATTAAACTATTTTTCCAGTATAAATGTAAAAAAAAAATTTAAATAATTTTAAGTGTCTAATAGAACTTATTTCCAAATCATATATAAAAAATAATTCGGGAAAATGTGCAAACACAAGTTTTTACTTTGATTGTTGAAAATAAGGCATACACTCTTCCTAAGTCACACCTGTATGTTAACTTGGTATTATTACTATTTCTGCTGCAGAGGATCTGCAAATTTCAGTCTTAAGTGTGCCAAAGCAAGGATTTCTATACTTTCCTCCTCCCCTCTCTTCTGCTGAATACTACCAAAAGCATCTCCTAGTTTTGTAACTAGCTATGTACCACTTATAAGTAGTATACATAACAGTTTGTGAATCCCATCCCAGAGAGCACGTGGGGAGATAGTCAGCAATAATTTCTTCAAATTTTGACCTCCACAACCCTTTCATTTCCTCATTACTAGTAAATACCCATTCAGGACAGTAAAACTGTAAAGCAAGCTATGGCCTCAAAATATTTACATCATTGTGCACATGAAGTACTGGAAGCATACATAGCCATGTAACAATGGAAAAATCTCTGTCCAGATCAATTCACAGTCCACTTTAAACACAACAAAAAATAGTTTGGATAAAATACTATTTGAAACCTTACAGTGTCATGCTAAGACTGTGTCTAAATATTCTTTTCCAGATTCAGTGGGGCCAAAAAAACACCAAAACCCAACCCACCTCAGACTGCCATACTTCATTGCAACAGTTTAGGAAGATGCTCACTAAATTACCACAAAGGGAGGGAAAAAGAAAAAGAGGCAGGTTAGCTAATAATTACTCCAAGTCAGGAGTGGTCCTTTGACGACCAAAGAAAGCTCAGCCAGATAAAAAACTAACTACAAAAAGAAACTATTAATTTTTAGCCAGATCAGCTTCCTGAACTGGCTCACCACACAGCTGCTAGAGCACCCAGGTTGGCAGGGAAGGGCACACTTCTACACTACACCAACCTAATAACTATTCGTTGCCAAAAAGCACAAATTTAGTACCCTCCGGCGCTGCTGGTCACCCAACTACACAGTGCCCATACAAAGGCGAGGCAGGGCCTCCCCATGGGCAGCAGCACAGCCGCACCCTCAGACCCCGCACTTCAAAGCTAACTCGTCCAATTCTCTTCGAATGCAAGCCATTAATCACCCAGCTACTAGCTCCTTCTGTGACTAATACTTCTTTCCAAGCAGGCCGCTGTTAAAGTGATTTCATACATTTCCAAAAACAGCCCAGGTACTTATGAGCGAGCTGGCAGATGGTCTCAAGGGTAAATTATTACTACTGCCTGTTACTGCTGTTATTACGTGAACAGGCCCCGAACCATTTTAAGGCTCCGTCATTTTTCTACCAGAGAAGTTATATACAGACGCAATTTAAACCAGGAGGAACAAATATACGCGAGGTGGGCGAGCAGCCCGCCTCCTCGGCAGCGCTCCCTGCTCCCGCCTGCGCCGCCCCGGCCCACCGGGCTCCCCGGC
>NW_009648332.1:20401453-20436552 GCF_000708025.1 Charadrius vociferus | reverse complement strand
GACACTCGGGCTCTGCCACATTCCTGTGCAGAGGAAGGCGGGAGGCGGCGTTAGCCCTTTACGGACAGCTGGGTTCAGCGCTGCCCTCAGCTGCTGTCGGCGTATTTACAGACGTCTCTCGCGGCCGCGGGAGGAGGAGGAGGAGGAGGAGGAAGAAGAACAACCATGTAAGTTCCGAATTGCCGGCGGTCCTGTGGAGAAGATGGGGGATGCCGTAGACGCCAAGGAGATGAGGAAGACTTTCATTGTTCCTGCCATCAAACCCTTTGACCATTATGATTTTTCCCGAGCGAAAATCGCCTGTAATCTCGCCTGGCTGGTGGCCAAAGCCTTTGGGACAGGTAGGTGGCGTCGTCTTCTTCCCTTTCTTTGATGCTGGTTCCTGCTTGGTTGCTTCGCTCCTGAGGACGTGCGAGCCCTTCCCTGAGGAGCGGGGAAAGGGGGGGGGGGGGGGGGAGGTGCGTAGGAAATGGTTTGGGGCTGTTCCCTCATCTTTAGGTTCCCTTAAACCTTGTGGGTTTTTTTCGTTTTCGTTTGTTTTTTTTAACTACCTGTAATTTTTCTGTAGTAGTACCACTGTTTCCAATAGTGAGTAAATTTTGTGTATTGGAGCTAATACAAATCTATTTGAGAAAATGAACTCTGTAAGTTGTGTTTTATTTATTCCCCGGCTCGCACTTCCAGAATGTGAAAAAACACCAGCGATCCGTGTCTGTCTGTCGTCTCGAAAATTTTCCTAACATTGTTTAAGAGCTGAATTGGGGGCTAGCAATGGAAATGGATGTGCACTGTTGGTTTTGACATGCGTGACAGTAGCCTGTAGCCATCTGAGAGGTTAAGCAGTAAGAAGCGTTTCAGGGAAAAGAGCGTTTAATGCCAGGTTTGGGCCTGCACAATACAGAAGGCAGTCCTTCTCTGCAAGCGTAAATGGAATTGATTGTAATGCCTCCGAAAGGCATTACTGCTCTGTCTTTGAAAACCTGGGCCTTGAGGAATACCAGACCTATTATTCTATGCCAGAGATATTGTTGGGCCTTGAGGAATACCAGACTTCTTACAAAGGTCTTCTGAGGGAAGCGTTTTGAAAATTTACCAAGCTGTTTGTTGGTTTGTTTTTTTTTAAATATAGCTGTGGTGTATGAATCACTTAATTTTCTGTGGATTAAAAAGAGGGGCTTTCTTTGAAAGGTGAGTTAGATATTAACAGTCAATATTTTTACCCCTATTCTTTGTAGAATAACAGGAAAAAGTTCCTCCTCCTGGAATTTTGTACCTTTTGCATTTTGGGCCAGAGCATTGTTATGTATTTGAACAAGGTTAAAGGTGTACCCTGGGAACTGATGATATTTGACGTGGTGCTTGCAAAAATCTACTTTCAGGGTGGTTGAACCTAGTGAAATTTCAGTAAGGTCAGTAGCTACTGAAATAAAGTGCATGTTCATCACTTTAAAAAGAAAAAAAAGATCAAAATACTGTTTCCATATAAAGATTTGTCAGTAAACTCTACTTACTTTCCTTTGTGAAAGGAAATCTGGGAAAGTATATAATATTTTTATATATAGCTTTGTTACCTTTGCAGACATGAGGAGGAAAACAGTAGTAGTGAAAATTCTTGGAAGTACTTGATTCGAGATTTTCAGAGATCATTGTCTGTTTAGGTAGCTTGGTTCTATAGGCTCGGCTCATTGGATTCTGGGTGTACAGTGCTTGTGCAATTATATAACCCAGCATTCTAACCTGAAAACCTTTTTCTACTGGAGTTTGACAAATTCTTAGCCTGGGGTTGAAATGTTTTGGTTTATATTGGTTTAGTTTCTATTGGATGTGTAAAGCAACTTGCAGGGTACTTTTCTGCTACTTTCTATAGAAAGTGTGATCCAAACCAAATTCCTTTACCTTTTTCCTCATTACTGTGGTTGTTCCGAGATGCACAAATGAAACGTGATTAGAGGAGATAATAGCTCCATCTGCTCTCTAAATACTGCCATAATGTAATAGTAGGAAGAGAGGTAAACTTACACAGTTGTAGTGTTTCTGATCTCTTACTTCTTCCAGTAGATTAATGTCACTAGTAGCCTCAAAGAAGAGTTTGTGGCTGAAGTAGGGAAAAACAGTATATAGGACTTGCATGTCTGCAATAAAAATACTTCCTTTATGTTTGGAGCGAAACAGAAGAACTGACCTTCACCTTTTCCAAGAAGGAAGGAAGTTTGGGTTTGTTAAATTATTTTAATTCTTTGGACTAGATCACAACCTCAGTTGTGTCTTCTACCTATTGCTATATCCATTTGTACAAAGGAAATGCAAAGGATGATTAGTGTGTTTATGGATGCCACATCTCATTTCTTTTTTTATCCCTGAAATGTTGGAATTCCCTAAGCGGGCAGGGGAAATGAAAGATTTTTCCCCACCCTCTCTGAAATAAATTAATGCCATTCATTTTGATTAATGAAAAGTGTAAGTTGGTGCAATCTTGTATCTATTGAAGAAATCTAAATCATTATCTATCAAATGGGCACATCTTTCCATGGACATTTCACATTCTTAAAAGCATGTTTTAATACCATCAAAACTCTGGATGCAGCTTGGCTAGGTGTTGTGAAGAGAATTCTCTCTTGAAAAGACTTTGAAATAGCTACTGTTCATTAACTTGTAGTAGTGACTTCTGATGGATATCTGCATCCAAAAACGGAGAGATCAATTGTATATTGCTGTGGTCCTCAGTGAGGCTGCAAGAATAGAGTTTGGCCCACAACACAGGCAGGTCAAAGTAAGTTGTCTTACTAGTAAGGCATCTTAGGAGAGTAAAAGTATACTAACAGTCATGTTGAAGGTATCTTGTATGAAGATTTTTTTAAGAAATAATAATTGAAGACAGCGTTCATATTTAAGTGTTAAGGGAGTGCAGGATTTTGTGCCTTGATGATTTACTGCAAGAAAATGTATCAGTGTTAGGACAGGTGTCCTGGTTAAATGTTTTGTAATAAGCAAATGATTTAAGTGACCCAACTTACAGTAACTGAAAGGGGGAAAATTAACAAAAAGCATGAAGCATAAAAGTGGGAATGTTTGACCTTAAAAATTAAATCTGCAAACATTAAATTTCAACATTAACTGCCAATGCTGTGATTTAACTATTTCAGTTTGGCAAAACTGCTTTCCAAAGAAGTGGTTGAACTATATTGATATTATATACTTCAACTTAAAAGTATAACGGGACCTACTTTATAGGAATAATTTAAAAAAGGTCTTGATGTTGTGTAACTCTGTGTCCTATTTCTAAAACAACAGAAGTGGATTTCATTATTTTGGAGTGTGAAGTTTTTGTCTTGTCGCTCTACTGCAGTCATAGAAAATGTGGCTGGAAAATTTGTTATCCATTCACCGACCTAAAGACAGGCTGAGCTAAGTATACATCATTCATGACAGATGTTTGTTTAGCCTGTTTTCTGAAAATCTGTAATTATGGAGATCCCACGGTATGTCTGCTAGTCAATTTGAGTCCTTATTTATCTCTAGATGTTAGAACAGCATAATAATCTTGATGTCTTTTGCTACACTGTAAACCTATTACTTCTTCTATTCCTGTTGGATCTGAGAATGGTGGGTGCCTTACCTCTTTATAACACCTTCAACATAATAAAAACAGTGTCTCCTCTCTGTTCTGCTGTTTAGACAAAAGAGACCTTTTTCAACTTCATTTTCGTAAGTCAAGCTTTTTTGGACTCTGTGTTTTGTTTTTTCAGTTAGGTTCCCCTCCTCCCCCCTGTATTTTTTCTGTGGTCAGTTTTGCATGGATTCTGTACTTAAATCTAGATCTAATGGTCTACAGGGTAGATCTGTAAAATTACTTCATCTTTCCAACCTATAATATTCTCATTTATTCACTAGAATATGATGTTTGTCATTTTCGCATCAGCCTAGAATTGTTGACTCATTCAGTCTGTGATTCACTGTAGCTCCATATCTTTCTCTGCAGAACTGCTGCCTACTCAGTTGTTCCCATCTTCTAATTGTACAGTTGTAGGTTCCTGCTTTGCAGCTATACTTACATAACTGCATCCTATTTTCAAACCACTTCTTCCACTTATCAAAATCATCCTGAATTATAATTTTGTCCTCCAAAATGCTTTCAGTCCCTTTGTAGCTTGGAATAGCTTCTCTAGAACCTCAGCTAGTATAAATGAAAATACTAGTTCTTGTACCTTGAAGTACACATTCTTCCCATTTGATAAGGGGACCTCTGACTACTCTTGGAAAACTGTTTTTCGGACAGCTTTACATCCAATTTTTAGTTACTCAGTTAAGACTATCTCTGACATGTATTATGGGGGAAAAAAAAATTATGGGGAAAAAAAAGAAAATTATGGGAACAGTTTTGAAGTCAAGTTAAATCTGTTGCTGTTCTACTGTCCATACAATGTATTACCCTGCTACACTAATAAATTTCACCAATTTAACATGAGGGTTCTTTTGACAGGAATAAACAAAAAAAACTAATAAAAGCTGCACAAGTCTGAGCGCTTGTCTTAAACATTGTTGTGTTTTCTGCAGTCAAAAAAATAGTCCATCCACCTTTTAACATTCCATTTGTCCTTTATAGGTGTCTGAAGCAATAGATTACAAATTGCATCATCTGCAACTAAACATTACCCAAGAAACTTAAAAATAGCTTTCTTCTGATGATTAATATTTTCAGAATCCATACGCAGCTACTTACTGCTGTTTACACATGTTGCCAGTAGAACCATGAAGGGAGGAAATGAACATTGTGTATCTGACAGAAACAAGTTTTAACTAAATACTCTCATCTGCTAAGTTGAGCGTTGCAGGCCAGAACATCTTTTAATCTTTTCCTAGCAGACCTAATTGCTTTGCTTTTACTTAGTGTGGCAACTAGCAAAAGCTTGTGCAAGAGTTGGAGTATAAAAGCAAATGTTTGAGATTCCTGTGAGGAATTGTTTTTTAATAGATTCCTTTCCATAGCCTCTCTAAAATAGTTGCTGACAAATTGATACTTTGGTCAATCCTACTAAAATCGGTTGATCATTTACTGAGAATGGTCTACTTAGAAGTTGATCCTATCACTCCTTTCTGTAGAACACATTTAAAGCATGGTTTGACTGTAGATCACTTTTTAAAGTAAATAAATAATTGTATGAGCTTCTGGATCTGTTAGGTTTGGCAGAGTCATCTGAGGTTGTAGACTGCATGTACAAAAGTACAGGAAGGTGAATTAGTTAGTTAACAGTTGTTGTCAGGATTCTTACTACATGATAGACCTCAGGTGGGGTAGTTTATAATCTGTTCTTTCAATGACTTCATGTCATTGAAGCTGTTCGTCTTTACAACTGGAGTGCCTGTCTGCAGAATGCAATAGATCTGACAAAGAGACTGTAGCCAAATGCTCACCTATGTCAGGCGATGAGATGAAATATATTTCTTCTTCTACCTATACCTGGTTTCTCTTCTGTATTTTTTGACCATCATTGCAGTTACTACTGCAGATGTATTTTAACTCCCTCCCCGCCCCAATTTAGGGTAATCTCTTGGGTTACTTAAGTGACTCCATGTTTAAAGGTGGCTCTCATCCAAACTTGAAGAGTATTTATATGCCGTTAATCAGGAACTTCACACCTTTCAATTAGATGTTATGTAATTTCATTTCTATAGCTAGCTGGTGGATTTTAATGAGCAAAACTGGATACAGTTTCTCTCCTGAAGCTAATAACTTTTAACTACTTGCTTTGGTAAACATGAATGAATATTCTTGCTGATCGTTCCCGAAAACAGGGCTGGGGTGAAAAACCTCCAAGACTTTGTAAGAAAAATAGAGGAATTTCCCCCCCCTTCTTTTTTTTTCTTGGACAATATATTATTACTGGATCGGGTGGTAGTAATAAACCTTCTACATTTTTGCTACAGACTTGTAACGTAGTGTTTGAAATCTATTTGCCTAATGTAAGAGTTGTATAGTTCTAGCTTTTTCCTATGTGTTTTCTTTTTTTTTTCCAATTAGAAGCAGTGTTAAACTAAGAGAACTTGTAAGGCAGACACCAAAGCAGATGTGTCAGCTCGTGTCTATCTAGTTACGACTGGCAAAAAGTTTTCTTTGATTTAATAAAGTCTTATAATAATTGCTTATCTCTAAACTTCTGAAACAATCTTTTCCCCTATTCCATAGTATATTTAAATCATATCTTGACTATTATAGTCATCAGGGGTCGAGCTGAGTGAGATGGGATTGTACCTACATTATTATCTTTGTATTTCTTATATCTTACCTTTCCCAAAAATAAGTTCTGAAGGCATTTATGCTAATAAGAATTGATACCTTTATTGCCAGGTTAATTCTAAGTCATTCTTTTGTTTATCAAAACCTGAATCAATATGCAGGTTTTAGTAAAGTAGATGATAAATTTTCCCATTTTAATAGGAAATGCCCCGACCAGACAAATGCTGTATGCTTTGTGAGTACTGCTTCCTGCTGTACTACTGAAGATAGAATAATGGATGGGGTAGATAATTAGTGTGACCCAGCAAAGCATTTCTTATGTGATTCTCGGTGCTCAAAAAATAACTGAAGTCTAGGTGGGCTACGAAGGTAGAGCTTGTGAATGTTTTGTCCTTGGATGTTTTTGTGTTTTAGCTTTTGGTTGTTTTTTGGTTTTGTTTGTTTGGTTTTTTTAATATAAAATCCCTTATAAAAGCAGAACTGCTGTCAAAGTGGTGGATAGTGGTCTATTTTTGTGGCATCTAGAGGCAGGAGGGTTGGGTCTGTTCATTCACAGTACTTCTGTGACAGTAAATCCAAGAATCTCTCAAGTTCAGTTTAGTTAGATGGACAAAGTTAAGGATTATGATACTGAAATTTAGTCTGCCATAAATTTATAGAGGTTGACCTTTTAGATACTTGCCTCTAGGCAGAAGTACACCTACTGCCTGCTAGCCAAGAACAACGTAAGTGGTGGACTGATTCAACAAACCAAAAAGTAAAAATTCTTTTTTAACATCAAATGTCTCATTTCATTTTCAGCTTTCTGATTAAAAGTCTTGTTCCATGATTTTTCTTTTTTCAGTAGCAACAGTTTGATCCACGGATTACTAACCTGCTGTAAATCTTAGAACTGGGGTACTCATCAGAGCCCTTGAAGGTGTCTCCAAAATAAACCAGCAAATTGAAATGTCTCTCTTCTACTGAGGCAACTACAAAAAATCATCAGAAGCAAAATAATATAAATCAGGTTTCTCTGACCTTTTCTCAGTCCTCAAACTCTTGATTTCCATGCAAGCTCTGCTCTCATGTGCCTGAATGACAAGTGTGGCACCAGAACCCTTGTTGGCAAGCGGGAGTCTGAATGAAGTAGCTTAACACTGTTGCGTTATGGCCAAACCATACCTTTGCTGTCCTGCAGAAAACTGTCAAGTAATTGAATCCATTAAGATTTGGCATAAATTCATCTACTGGCTTGCACTAGGAAGTGGCTAAAGGTGTTCGTCAGAATTTTCATGAGAGAATTCATTGTGTTAAATCTTAGTCTTGTACAAATATTTTTTTTTCTTAATGTCTTTGTTGATTGACGTCAGTAACCTGTAGAGATGGAAGTTTTCTAGGCTGAGGTTTAATGTGGCCTTGCGGCTCCCAAGAATGATGTATATTTTAATTGAAAAGCCCATGGTGAAATATTTGCTTATATTATCCTCTGCAATAAAAAAAAAGAGACCTTGATGATAAAGACTTCTAAGGTTTTGGACTTCTTTAATGCAAACATGCATAAATCTGGAATTGTTCATTCTTATAAACTTGAAAAACTCCATAATCGTGTAACTCAAAGGGTTGTATTCATCTGTGTGAAAGTCTGGAAACTTTACAAAAAAAGATTTTATTTTTAAAGAAAGTGTAGACTTTTCACATTACTACAAGTAATTTTTTTCCAAAGGAGGTATTCATACTACCGTCCAAGGAGTAATTCACATTCACCTGGGCAGAAAGTTTTGTTTATAAAACAGCTTTTAAAGGTAAATTCAGGGGTGGGAGCCATGGATTATTTTTAGATTATTCCTTCCTTTTAAACGGTCTGTTTAAATGGAAAGTTAAGTTGCAATTCTATCTCATGGCTGGGAGAAATAATAATCCCTTGTTTGCTTTAAAGCTTGGAATAAGGCCTCTCATATTTTATTTTTTCCTTCTCTAAAGAGAGCACCTGCAGGACTTTTGCCTCTATTATAATTTATGGAAAAATTACCTGAAGATATGTTGAATATTGTTTTAAAGTTAGCCCGATTCTTAAATTTACATTATTGTTTTGGGCTAATGTGATATTTCCTTTTTGTTCTTTTCTCTGTGTTGAACTTGTACATTAGCTTAATTTATTCTCTTCACAGTTCAATGTTTACAAAATTCAAAATCTCAGTATTTTTTTTTTAAACCCATACGAAGAAGATATTTCCAGAATTGAAACCTATGGTCCTCTTGACAATTTTAGGAAAAAAAATAGAGTGAAAGCAGTCTCTGGAGATCACCTGGTTTAACCTCCAGCTCCAAGAAGAGCCGGCTTCAAAGTTAGAAGAGGCTTCTCAGGGTCTTGTCCACTCAATTTTTGAAAGTCGCTGCAGATGGTGGTTTTGCAGCTGAGTTCCCAGGCAACCTGTACCCGTGCTCTGCTGCTCTCACTGTGAAGAATCTTTTTTACTTCTATCCAGTTGAAATTTCCCTTGTGGCAGCTTGTTACCATGGCCGTTTGTCACTTCACTGCACAGTCCGAGTCCATGTTTCGGAAACCTGCCCGTTGGGTGCTGGAAGAGTGTGGTTAGATCCTCCCCCTGCCTCTCCAGCAGAAATAACACCTGCTTCCCTTGGTGTCATCCATATTTCATGTGCTCAGCTTCCTGAACTTGATGTCCCTGATATATCCCTCTAACATAATTGCTGTACTTTGCCACAAATTTCAAGGTCAACTGGTACTTTATGGCAGTATGTGCAACAAGGTATTTATTTTGAAACTGTTCATTTACTTGAAAGACTCTTGTCAGCTGGGCAAAGGAAAGGGACTGGTAAAATGCACATATTGGGAATTAGCCTTAAGGTTTTTCTCTGTCTAACGGAGCCATTTAACAATCTCCAATCCTGCCAGAATTGTTAATAAAGGCTTTGGCCCTGTTGTTTATTCTGGTAATCTGCTGAGAACTGGATGTAGCCTTGAAATTCCCCTTCACAGGACTGCAGAAGCAATGCATGCCGATTCTGGAAGGGCTGTTACTTTGAGATCAGTAACAAGAAGAGTTTCCTCTATGTCTAGCTGCTGCACTTCTTGTTTTTTAAAACTATAACAAAAATGAGACCACAGTTTGAGTCTTCTATCAAGAGCTATTCTGATATCAAACAGTTTGATACACATTATAAATGGGGAAAAGTGCATGTGTTTCTGTCTGTGCAAAGGGAAGTCTGACGGGAATTTTTGTGAAGACTTCTGATCTTGTTACAGTAGGGATTCCTTACTTGTATGCTTTTTGCATGTTTTGTTGTTTTTGTTTTTATCAACTCGGAGTATATCTGTAGTCACAGTTTCTTTTCCTAGCCCCTTGTTTCTATATTCTATTTCTCTAATAAATTTCTTTTCCAGTTTTATTTTTATGAACACAATAAGTTTCTATTCCAGACTTATTTTTGTGAACACCAATGAAGTAAAAGAAATGGCATACACATAATTTTCTTTTACTATATTTCTCAGAAGCAGAAATATCCTTTATAAATAATTCTATTTGCCTTTGATAGTTATAATCTTGATTTTATTTTTTTTTTGGTTATTGAGCTTTTTTATTATTAAATCCCAGTAGTGGATATCACTCTTTCATGATAAATGCATTTACTGCATCTTATCTTGTCAGTTTAGGGTATGTTTCGGTGGTACAGAACATCAGAAATTGCTCATTAACAGGCAATGGGTTTGTTATTTCCTGTCTTTGCATTTCTCTTCTGGCTCATATTTTCAGACTTGAAATCTGTCATTGTCTTCAGTGAGTCGAAAACACTGAGTATGTGACTTCTGTTTGTACGTAGCTAACTGCTCCTGCCTAGAGGTATTTTTTCATATGAGAATGAGGCTTTTTTAGGTCTTCTAAGAAATTGCAAATGGATTTATCTCTTGCTCTCTCTTGCCCCCTGCCCCATCTAACTTCCCACATGATTCAGAAAGGGGGTGTGGTGGTTTGGAGTGGTTTGGGTTTGGGTTGGATTTTTTTGGGGTTTGTTTGTTTGTTTGTTTTTTTCAAAATAGGCAAAATCTGCTGCCTGTGCATTGTGAGATATTTACAAAAAATGTTTTCTAATCCTCTCTGGCTTGAGAAAATAGCATGAAGATGCTTTAAAAGTTGGCATTTGTAATTATACAGGATAAAGCCGTGGTGAGGCTTGAGCTCCTGATACTGAGGTGGAGATGGATCTTGAGGGATTGCAGAAATAATGAGCTTAATATTTAAATAGTCAACGTATAGACAAACAGGGAAAAGAAAGAAGGACAGGTAGAACTGAGATAGATGGAAATAATACCTAGGGAAGCAGGTACCTAGTAGCTTATAGTGTTCCTTAATTATCAGTGCTTTTTATAGTAGTGGATGGCTGTAGGTCCTATAGAGTCAGTAAGTGAGGCTGGGAAGTGGCAAGAGAAGATTGCAGTATCATAGCCTGATGTTGTTAGGGTTTTTTTGTTAGTAGTTTTATTGTTATCTTCTAAAAAAGTAATGTCGTTAGGCATTAGGCTTGTATTTTAAAGGGCAAATTAGTTTTGCTGACAATATATTTTAATCTGTATTCTAAACCAGATCTGTCAGCTTTCTAGCCAAATTTACGCTCCTGGTGTAAGCAAATTATAAACTGTACCTCTCTTCCCCTTGATATTCTGAATTGGCAAGTAAGAAGTGATATCTTATCCTTTTTTACCATCCATATGACATTTAAGAAAGTATGTGTTAGTATTTCTTTCCCTTTTTGCACCCTATAATGTGTATCTTCTCCTTTCACAGCTAGAAGGCAGCTAGCTCCTCTTCCAAAGCCAGTAATGGAAGCACATGAATTGCAATAGAATATGTATGAGGAAGAAGATAATCTGTCATTTTCTTGTGATGGCATGTTCTGTTTTTCTCTCTCTCCTGCTCCACCCGTAGTGGGCTGTTTACTCCACCCTCTGCTAAACCTTGTCTGTTTAGCCATTTATCCAGCTGAAGGCAAAGGGGTTAGGAACCTGGAGTTGCATCACTATCTACTTTTTTCCTTGTAGCAATTAAATAGGCTTTTCCATTTGGGCTCAGAAAAAGAATCACATGCTCTTTGTCCCATAAATGCTGTTGGCTTAACTAATTTTACACCAACGGAGAGTGAAATTCCTACATGGGGAAAGTGGAGCATCTTGCAGTGCCTGGGTCTAGAATGTGAAGTCTGAAGCCATGTCTAAATTATTTTCCACTTCACTGATGATTTAATTTCATTTGATCTAGTACAATAGTTAATTAATTTATAACTATTACTTTTGTGGTAGACAATTATAGTCTGCCCGTATTATGTTTTGTAAAGTATTTGGAAAAGCTGTTAGATTGTCTTGGAATGCCAATTTTGGGGTTAAAATCTCAGCATAAACTTGGCTGAATCTTGCATAGCTTTCTGTGGGTACTAAGCAATTCATTGAAAAAGGAGGAAAGCCACAATTTTAGGAGAAGTCAATAACACAAATAGACAAATAAGAATTCAACATTTTGTCAGAACAAAATTAATAATTTTCTTTTCCTCTTTTTCCATTCTTTTAAATTCCAGTAAAACATCCATGTATTTATGCTTAACTGCTGGATTGTCATCATTCTGTGATGCATGACCTTTTAAATAGGTAGTATAGTAATCAAATTTTTCATGCATATATGGAACCTAGAAGGCTGCTGAGTGGAAGCTTCCCCTTTCGTCTTGAATTATTCTGTGCTAAAATACAATGTTCCATTTCCATTTGATTACTGTAGCAGAGAAAGGGGTTTGTGTTTAAATGGATGTTGTTCTGCCTTTATATGTCTCACCTATATAATGTTATGCCAAAGGAAATGAGAATGTTTGGGCATGTATTTGGAGAAGCCAAGAAATTTTAAAGTAATGATGCTGTAAACCACAGGTTGGCCTTCTGGTGTGGCCTTTGCAGCATGGAATTCTTTTTTAATTTTTCTTAAATTTCTATTTATAGTTCAAATGTTACATTTGTATGCATTTTTTCCTAGTGTTTTATATCATGATGACTGGTAAAGACTCTGGCCTTCCTTTGGATATACTTTCTTTAACATAATTTTGAGTTCATAGATTTTAAAAAACCCTAATACTATATCTCTCCTTTCTGATACTAATGCTTTTTTGTGTGTTTGTTTTTGTAGAAAATGTTCCAGAAGAACTACGAGAACCATTTTACACAGACCAGTATGACCAGGAGCACATTAAACCACCTGTTGTTAACTTGCTGCTGTCTGCAGAACTCTACTGTCGTGCTGGGAGCCTTATTCTCAAGAGTGATGCTGCAAAACCACTTCTAGGTCATGATGCTGTTATACAAGCCCTGGCACAAAAAGGCCTTTATGTCACTGACCAAGAAAAGTTGGTGACTGAACGAGATCTTCACAAAAAACCAATTCAGATGGTGAGTGTTCAGAGCTTGTGTGTTATGGTTTTTTTTCTATTCTTCTGTGTACTCCCAATAACTACATATCTATCTTTTAACATGCATCATTACGTTGAAGTATTTTTCTCAAGAACTAATGTGATTCATTACTGAGAGACTTGTGATTGTTTTGGGTTGGTTTTTTTTCAGTCTCCTTATAGTTGTCAGTGCAGGTGTATTTCCTCTGTAGTAATGCTTGAAAACACGTATCATTCTACTTAGTTCAAGTGTTACATTTTTAAACATAGCAGTGACAATATGATCACTTTGGTTTCAGTTTTACAGCACTTACTGTCAATGAATATTTCTGTGTTTGATAAAAAGCTTTGGTTAAAAGCTTTAAAAAAAAAAAAAAGGGGATTGGATTACAGGCAATTCAACCTAGTAACATTCAATGGTCACCAGTTACGTATTAAGTCAGTGTAAAACACACAACAATGGTATATTCTTTCATGGAGACTTTTAATAACATGTCTCTGCTTTATACAACTGCTAATTAAATCATTAGTTCAACAGATGTATGATTCTATTACGAAGCTCTTAAGTCGTGGATTTTCTTCCTTGATTTGAGCTCAGTTTAAAAAAAAAAAAAATTGTCTGGCTACGTATGGCCAGTCCTTTCCGCTAGGTTGTTTATAAAATGACAGTATGATAGAATAAGATTCAACTATATTTAAAGTGGAGTATTTAAAATTATTTTTACCTTTTTATTGCTTAATATTTAATATAGAAAATAAATTAAGTAAACATAAAGTATGAGACTACAAAGGCTGAGTTGACAACTTCTAATACAGAACTGAAACTTGCTCATTTGAAATCACGAGCAAATTTTATTGTGATATCAATGGAACTAATATTCCTACTATACTTGGAGGTATTTATGGCACAATGGGGTCTTTTCAGATTAGAATACATTGCATACAGGGAATAAAATGTCTAACAAAGAAAAGACTTCTGCAAGTTTTCTGTCATCCATTAGCTGAATCTGGACTTTGCAGTCTAGTTTTCCCAGGGTCTTTTTTATTTGAATCTACCCTCTGGAGTTGGCTGACTGCTCTATTTTAAGTCCTTTAATACTTTTATGGTCAGTGACCTGTAGCTACTACTAGAATGGAGGTGTGTGAAAATTAATACAGCTATGTTTTTATTGTCAGCTTATTAGCAACTTGTATTTACTAACATGTAAGAAGACTAGTAAATATTTGGCAGAATATGACTAGAGTCTCTCTTTGATCAGTAGGTATCAACTGAAAAGTTGCAGAGGCTTTACAGATGCAACATCAAAGCTACTAATTAGGAATTAATGATTTACTCCACACAGTATTGCCAAGAAGTATTAGGCCTCTTAGTTTCCACAGGTGTTTTTTAGAAGTGGCGGTAGTCAGTTGCTGTGATAGAAGGACTTAAGTTCTTTACATCCATTTTGTGTTTTATTTTTAGTTGAAAGTTCTTTCCTGCTCATAGCATGCTTAAGATCTGAAGGCACAAATATTTCAACAATAGTAATAAAACTAGCCAAGACAGTTTTTCCTTATGATTAAGCTGTGATCAGTGAACGCAGATAACTTGAAATTTTGTCAGTCACTTTTTGATCTTGATATCCTTTTTAGAAAGGAGAGTTCAGAAAAGAACAGGTGGCGTTTTAGTAAAAGAAGCTGTCGATAGCAAGTAAGACATGCTGAAGTGATAGAAAATATGCAGGACGCTTGCAACAGTCATGGGTGGTTTAAGAGTAAGCATTTATAATGTTCATCAAAGTCAAAGCATTTAAGAGGTTAAGAAACAAACTTCCTCGCTGTTTATGTTTGTACAGAACTTAATTCTGTTTTTGTCTCTGAAGGAAGATAAGGTTATTGACTTGCATTTATGAGCCTCTGGTTTTCCCATTTGATTTTTTTTTTTTTTTGCATTTGATCCCTTTCCAGAGTAGTTGTAAGAGGCATCTCTTCTCAGAGTTGTCAATTGAGAAAATATGTCAGTATTTTCTAGTTTGGTTTTCTGATCTTTAGTTCAGTAATTAATGTTTCTTAAAATGCATTTCAGTAGCAGTTTTGTATTTCCCCTGTGCTTGAGTGGGTGTTTGTGTCTTTCTTTCCTGTGTTGTCCAGCAAGTAGTTATTCAAGCATCAGTGTCATAACACTTGACATTCCCAGATTCCTGCTCTGCCCAGGTCACTTGTCCCCACTCCAGGACCAGCGACAGATGAGTGTACTGATGGTGTTGCATTAGTTCACAAACAGCTGGGCTGTGACAATGAGAGGGAACACCAGAGTGGAAACACAGCTGGCTTGGGCAGAAGGGCAGGCATGTCTAAAACAATTGTTACCAAAGAAATGGCTGTGGAACTGTAGTCTCAATACTAATATTCTGAGCATAAGAGTTTTAATTTGTCATTCCATGTTCGTATCCCTATGCAAGTTCCTAGCAGCAACGCTACATTTTAATTGGAAAGTCTCAACCTTTTTCCTTACTATGCAATTAGCAGAGTTGGCAGAGAATTTAAAATCTGGCTGGTGCAGTATTGACAGAGTCTTAAAATTATCCCCTTGATGCCTCCCAGTACCTTTTCCTAGTGTTCCATATGTCACAGTTTCTACAAGTCTTACAAAGATGGATATCCTGTTTTAGAGCATGGAATGATTTTTCTTTTTCATTTATATAGAACAGAAAGTTTGCATATGTAATTAACTCATACATTCCTCTGGTAGACCAGATTATGTTAAACCTATGTTCAATATAATTTTAAGCAATTTAATAGAAAGTAATATGATAGTCTTTCTCTTTGCTAGCCTGTCTTCCCCATAAATAGGGGAAAGATGTTGGTGTTTGTTAGAGGACATTTATTGTTATCTGCTCAAATGTACTGCATTTCTGTAGCTGGAAAGGGATGTCATAACATAAAATGAAACTATGGAAAGAGATTTGAATATAGAATGTTTTAATTTTACTTGCGTTTTATAATGCGTGTAGCTGTGGTCAACAGACTTGGAATTCCTTTTACTGTATGTTTGTGGCAATGATGGCTGTGGTGATTAATTGTTGATTTACTTCATGTGTGACTTACTAAAGCGAGCATGTCAAATTTTGGCCTTCTCTGTTTCTTAGCTATAACTGAACCTTTTTCTAGGAAGCACCTTATATATGAACATCTTTGAAAAGTCTAGGAAATAGATGTGTTTCTTCATGCACTGGGGTGAGGATAGATGGTAGTTTCCTTTGTGAGTCATGACTGATGTAACTGCATTAATATCTCATTTGAGAAGCTGCAAGTTTTTGTGTTTGCGTATGTATATCTGTATATACATACATACATGTATGTACATACAAAAATTAGTTTCCTCCAATGGAATGGGATTAGGAAAGAGGCACTTGGGACATTAATGCACAGTAACAGGCACAAAGGCTTCTGTTAAAGCCTCCCTTGTGTAGGAGTAGGGAAGTCCATGTGGAGTCTGGTTTGTTTTAGTCTTTCTTATGTTTGGTTTGTTCACGTCTTATGTTTGTTTTTCTGATAAAATTGAAAGCTAGGTTATTCTTTAGTCTTGCTCTGATTTAAAAACTAGTAATTGAATCTCCCTGTTCCGAGAGATTGCATCTTGTGATAACGCTATAGAACTAGTCAGTGGTACCTCTATTTCTGTTCTCCATGTATTGCAAGCTATTAAAACATAATTCTATGTTTATTTTTATTAAATCTTCTTATTTGATAGGATCATCTTGTTACCTTTATTTTTGGTAGGGGAGCAAAAGAACCAAATACTACATTACAACTCTCCAGGTTGAAATTCATATGGTCTTGGCTCTGCTACATTAGACTTTAAACAGTGCAGAAATAGTCTCGAGCTTGTAACTGAAACAGTGTTGAAGCAAGATCCAGAGTATGTTTCTCCTGAAAATTATACTTCAGGTCAGGAGTACAAAAGCTATTACTTGATGCTTAAAAAGTTTACGAAAGCGAAGTTGTGAAAATATGAGGAAAGCTACTTATTTCAGTTCGCAAGTTCTAATTGCATTTTAAAAAATAAATCTGTCTTAAGCAGGCACTTCCATATGGAAATCATATGTGAGATTTTGACAGGCTATAGAAATCAGAAATAGCTTAAGAATATAGCATGATTCTGCTAATTATGCAATAATTTTGTTTTAATGCTTTCAGATATAATATGTATAGATCACTGTTCAAGTCAAGATTAACTTTTATATTTCCATGTTGAATTATATCCTTTAAATTTTACATTTTTTTCATGAACCAAAGTGACTTAAACCTTCAGATGACAGGTACACAAGAGGAGGGCAATTTGGATTTTTTCATATTTTTTCTCATATACATATTTGATCTCTTTATGTTTAAAAAAAGTGTATATCTGTTCTTACAGGGTGAACCAGATGAGACTTTTAGACAAGTTCTGCATTATGCTAATAATTTTATATCAACTGAATAACGTATTTGACAAGTCCAATCCTTTTACGAGAGTTCTGATATTTAATCAGGCTGGCCATTTTGTATTCATATGCTGGTGATTTCTTTCAGTTTGCCTCAAGTGGACGGAAGAATAAACAGATTCAGTGAGGAATTAAGAAATGCTTTCTCTCCCCCAAGCCCCTGAAATGCACTTCTGCCATTTGGGGGAAGGAATAAAGAATCAGCATCTTAGTTCTCCGCTGCTTGATACCCTACAGGGAAAGTGAAGTAGCATAATTACCCAAGCTGTGGACTTCTGTACTGACCAGTCTCTGTCCCTGATGTGGCAGGCCACAACCAGCTAAATTGCAAGCTTGAGGGGTAATAACGTTAAATCTTAAATATCTGTTTAAAGCCACTGCGTGTTGGGGGTTGTACAGACACAGTAATGTTACAGACTATTACCAGTTCTGTGCCAAAAATCTCTTTTCCTACCCTTATTGTTGCATATTCACAACCATTTTCATCTGACAAAACCAAGTTACTATCCTGCAAGGTTTCAGGGGGCCGGGGGGGGGAAGGGCAGTTTCAGATATTTAGTTCTTAAATAAAATTTAGCAATTAGAAAGAGGTTAGTGAATACCCTTTATATAGATACTGTCTTCAGGAAAATATGCCATAATTTAAAATATTTCTTTGTATCGTCATCTCAGTATGGGAAAATATAAAAACTGTACTAATCTTAATGCAATCAAAAAGTGTAACTTCTTTTT
This sequence comes from Charadrius vociferus, assembly GCF_000708025.1. Classification (NCBI taxonomy): domain Eukaryota; kingdom Metazoa; phylum Chordata; class Aves; order Charadriiformes; family Charadriidae; genus Charadrius; species Charadrius vociferus. The sequence goes on along the minus strand of NW_009648332.1, from coordinate 20,418,693 downwards.
AAATCTGAACTCTAATTTGGAGAAATACTGCTGCAGAAGAATGTCAACCAGCTAAGCAGCTACCTTAAACTTACACCCATGTATAATTATTTTTGAAAAGTACTATCATTAATCAAGAAACACTTAAATCCTTCATACGCTTCCACAATTGTCAGACAAGATGCGAAAGGAGTGAGAGGCTCCCACAAAACCCCAGCAATAAGTCCATAATAGCTGGTAGGATTAAAAATTGTTACCTCCCTAATTCCAAGACTTAATTTGTGTGTATGAGTTTTTAATACAAAAAGTAGTGTGCTATCATCGAAATTGTTTATCCATTTAGCTGCAAATTATTTTTTTTTTTTCCTTGAAGATGACTTCTGTGGGGAAGTCTGGCAACAATTCTCTTTGTAGCAGTTTGTGAATCTGGACTGTAACTGAGGTATAATTAGGTGTGCCTGTATTAGCTTTTTAGTACTGCTCAGGAGTGTGCTTTTGAAACACATCCACATATTTCTCCCTGGTACTGCACTGCTGGTTTGCGTTGTGGAGTCATCTCGGGGAACTCGGTTTCTTTCAGCAGCTAAACTGGAAGATGGGCTCTGGGGTAGCAGCTGTGGTAGCCCAGCTGCCAAGGGGTACTCATTACACAGGACTAGAGTAGAGCAGATTGAAGTGAGTCACCTGAGAAGGGAGCAGAGGCAGTTCCTGGGACCTTTACACTGGTTTTGCTTTTCTGTTCTGCAGTACTAATTTCTAAGTTAATCATAGCCAGCAAAACTTATGTGGAAGGAAGGGGGATAGATAGTGCTGGGTTTGTACCCATAGCCAGAGTCTGGCTCTTTCTGGATAAGGTAACAGACAATAAGTGGTTAACTCATCCTGCAATCCAGATTTTTGGTCTCTCTGTCAGACTGCATTCATTTGAAATGACAGTCCCTCTCATCAGTGGAGTATTTATCCTTGATGAAGGACTCCAGCAGCTCACCCAGTTAGCTTGCAGCTACATGCTGCAGCCTCTGCATTCTCATGCTGTAGAATTCCTTTAACTCTGTAAGGCAACAAAAAAGTGTACTAAACACTTCATAGAACAAAGAAATAACATGTGGCTTCTGCCCTGAAGTTTTTTTTTTTCTGGTTTTAGGCATGATGTAACAAGTTTCCATTCCTTTGCTATTGTGAATTACTTGTTAGATGAGGACACATAAAAAGAATTTGCAGTTACTTGACTTTGGCCCATAGATACCATAATTTGTTAGTTAAAACACCAGATTCTAATATTAACTGACTTGTGATATTTAAGCATCTTGCATAGTACTATGTTTCACAGAAGATTAAAATAATAAGCAAATAGAGTGGTGAAACAGAACCTGAGTTTAGTCTAATGAGTTTCATGTGCCGCATAGAACCAGTTGGTTGTGATTTTCAGCTGGGAATAATGTAATCTTTAGAAGTTCCATATTATTTTGCGCCATTTCTGCTGTAAACACTCGGTTTTAGACTCATCTCTTCACACACATTCCATGTAAGGTTCTCATCTGCTTGAAAACAGTGATCCAGTATTTTTGCTGGTTTTCTTGTCAGATAAACCGTCTCACTTTAGTCAGAAACAAACATCTGTTTGACGTAGTAAAGTAATGTGGCTACCAAGCTCCCTCAAGCACAAGGTGCCAGTTCACGCTTTGGTCATGGTAACTGCTATAACTCTTCATAAAGTTTATTCTGCTCTTACCATTTTAACTTCTAACTTCATGTCCTGCTAGCTTTTTTATGCAGCTAATGTTGACTCATAGCCTGGGGATTTTGTGTTGCCTGCTGCTTGTTGTTAATTATGTTTGTCTTGCACGTAGAAAATCCCTTTTTCTGTCTCATGTAAATAGCAGCAGTAACTTGGGATGTGTTCTACAGTGTGTTTGTCTAGAATTTAGCGTGTGCAAAACAAATACAGGTTATCAGTGTGAGTCATACTAGAGTTTGTTTTATTTCTGTAATTTTCTGGGACTGAAGATTGTATTTAATCTAGGCCTGCTCCTTTTATGATACTGAGCTCTACGACCTATTATTTGCCACTGATGCCATTCTTTTGCAAGTGATTAGCTTGGCTGCAGTCAAACTGAGTCAATTCTGTGTTTCTCTGAGCCAGTCGAAAGAAACTGCAGATGAAATAAAGTTACGTAATTAGATTGTTCTATGCTTACTTTTATTCATATGTATCAGCCTACAAATAGCTGAAAAGAAAAATTGCTATAAAGGACCACAATTTATTAGAAAGATCTCTTGTGGGAGAAAATAGACATTTACTCTTAGAGAATCCATTTTGAAAACTGTTTAACAAGGACTGTCCACAAATAAAAGTAGGAATTAACTCCAAAAGATAATGTAGATATCTGTATCAGAAATTTGTGGAAGACTTATGTAACCGCAAAGTCCTCTACGACATCCTTCGGGTTTTCATGGAATGTGTGCTCAACTTGTGTACCAAGTGCAGCAACTAATGCGAAAGGTAGCAGAGCTACTGATGCCAAAGCTATGTCTGTAAAGAATACGAAGTAGGAATTCGTTGCTGGTCATTTCCAGCAACTCTAGAGCTAAGAAACTGATCCTGTCTGCTGGCTTTCATGCCTGCAACTCTCCCCTGAAAGCCTTCTCTATTTCTTCAGCTTTAATTTTTGTTCTTGTGATTATTTTTTTTTTCTTCCTGCATCCTTAATTTCAGTACCAAAAACTGCGTAGGATTTTGGTCTTATTCAGGCTTCCAGCAACGTAGATGGCATTTCAAATTTGTATCACTAAGAATCCTTGCATGGAAAATAACACAATCTGATTGTTCTTTTTAACAACTCTTGTAGGATTCATTTCAGTTGTACAGAGCTATTGAATAGACTGTGCTGCTTGTATTGCATTGAAAGCATGTTCTCGGGACTGCCGTGAAATCCCTGATCTATACAGAACTGGCCTTACATTTGCTTTTGCCAGGTGAATGTAGTAGGCAATGTTCAGAAATAGCAGCACATTATTTCACGTTTATTTTAATGTAAAATTGTGGAAATCACATTAAGTCTTTTACTAAAATGAGGAGACAACATTGAAGCACATCTTCCAATCAAGATACATAATATACTAAATAAACCAAACTGCGGCTGTTGGAATGATGACAGGAAATAAGGTGAATGTGTACCTCAAGATAAGGTAGTACCTCCCGAAGTCAAGTCCCATGCCTTACAGGGGAAAATAAAGCAGTGCATCATTATTGATTGTTGTCTGTCTTCCTCACTTCATTGCTGTTTAGGAAACACTGAGTGCTGTGAGGGCTGAAAAAAATAGGTGGTATTCTTCTGCCTTGAGTAAACAAAAGTTTTGAACCAAAGCGCTTCTGATTGTATTCTTAGTGTTCCTTCTTATGCTGCTGTTGACCTAGGGGGAGGAAGAAAAAGGGGGTGGGGATTTAATAAAAAAAAAAAAATTAAAAAAAAAGAACAACTGAAAAACAGACCAAAATAAAAAAACCACCCCACTTGTGAAGCCCAACAAGGAAAAACCGTTACAAGACAGTATAAATTATGAAGGAAAGATAGTATGAATTCAAGTCTGTGAAGAATGCCAGATACCATGTAGAAAATGCTTTCTAAACAGGTCAGGAAGTATTTTCATTAACCTTGAAAAAAATACTATTTTGTTAAACACATTTTAAGAACATTTTCTTCCTGTTTCGACAGCACCATTAAGTAGTGTGGTTCAGCTTTTGGCTGTTGGTTTGCTGCTGTGAACTTTCTTTCTATTTCTTTAAATATGTGAAAAAGTTATTTAAGTAAATGTTTAGGAATGGTCTTACTTTTCCTAGGTTAAGTATATTTTGGAGTATAGTAACAAAGCTGTTTAGAAAAAGAAGAATCTATGAATTATTTTACAGACTACCTAGAAGGTATTTCTTCATCAGTTAGTTTATTTAAGTTACGCTAAGAGAAATCTTTCTTAATACCCATCTGCTAGATAGGGGAGAGCTAAAAATCTTGCATGGTTGTACCAGGCAGTTACTTGGTTAAGAGCACTGCTTTCTTCCTATTATGGAAAATAGTGAGTCGCTTTTAGCAGGAGGTGTGGGTCTGTCATGTAAACATAAGGAGAGCTTCACTACCAGCTCTGTGTAGTACATGCACACAGCAACAAGGGGACAAAACCACACTGACTGTTTGAAATACAGTTTGTGCTCCCCATAATGCAGCAGCTGCTCCAGTATAGTACAAAAGAACACTGCTAATCTGCATTTGTTAATCTGCACACATGAACCTGGCAATCTGCCTGCACTTATCAGCAAAAAGCACACGCTGTCATCACAGTAGGTGTATCATAACATTAAAATCTTTGTTCCTACAAACTCTGTGGAATTTAATGACATTTTGGGATTATTTTTTTTCTGCAGTTGAATGAACTAAATGTTGTATTGTCTCCATAGTATGGCTAGTCTTTTTGACACTTAGGGAAATGCAGTAAATAGCAGTGCACTTCAGTCACGTATATGAACGGGTAGGTTTTCTATGAACTATTACGTTTATATGAAATAGTAGGAAATTTTATTACCTTGCAGAAATAGTCTCCAAATTACCCAAAGTAAAATCCAATAGAATTGGTCCTATGTAAATAGAACAATTTAAGACTTGTATTGGTCCTATGTAAATAGAACAATTTAGGACATTAAAACATTATCTGGTAACTTGTTAAACTATTTAAGTTATAAATTGACTGTAATAGTGCTCTTTAACAAGGTGACTGTCTGCTATAAGTGTGGAAGATTTTCAGCTTTCCCGTGTCCATCAGAAGGTCATTAGAAAGGGTATCTTCCAGTATAATATATTTCTTTGCCTTCCCAAACCATGACTCTAAGACCAGTGGATAAACAGCAAAGTCTACATCAGAAAGAGGTTCTACAACTTAATAATTTTTAGAAGATTGTAAAAAGCTATCTTTATCACAATTTATATAATCATCCAGCAATAGCTAGAGGTCCAAATCAGTCAGTTGTCAAGACTGATGATGTCTTAAAAGCTGAAATGGCAAGAACTCTTTATAAGCTTTACGTTGGATGTTAGGAACACAATTTAGAACACCTAGCAGTCAATATTCATGAAATAAGTATATACAATGTGAAGTCTGTATTGAAATTTTTTGAACTGTTTGGTTTGATAAAGAACTATTTGGTTCTTGATAAAGAAGTGGAAGGTTAAAAATTATTATGAGCTTTAAAAGACGAAAAATTACAAGAAAAATAGTGAATATATACGTATTGGTTAAACACAATGGTGGATCAGATTAATTTTACATGATGCAATTATTAAATGCATATAGTATATAATATGAAATCTCATAAAGGAACACTTACGTTTCTGAAGTAGGAAATTAAAGTGTCTTTTATATTATTAAAGGATACAAATACATTTTGAAGTAAATTGCACAGTGGCATGTGGGCAACAAACCTGCTGCAGTAGGCACTAATTAACTGCTGTCGAAACACAGATTGCATTTTCTAGCTGTTTATCAACAGCACTTGTTGAGAGGTTTAGTTACAGAATTTGTACCACCTTACCCCCTTTTACTGATACTGACCTGCTGACCTACAACTTATAATTTAACCTCTGAGGTTTGGGGGATTTATTTTACCATATCAGCAGTCATAAGAACCCTACCATCAGAAAATCTCGTTTTTCTTAAATTTCTTCCGTAAGTCTTTTCTGCTGTATCAGCCCCTTATTTTGTGCTGTGTCCACTATGAACATGAAGAGGGTTTATTCCCTTCCTTTTTGTAGCAGCCTTTTATGTGTGGGCAGGTAAGGTCTCTCTCGCACTTCTCTGTCCCTGTCCTGTCTGCTCTCCCCCCCCCCATTGCCCCCCTCCGCCCCTTTATCTTTATTCCAAATGTCCTTCATTTGGTGCCAACCTTTCATGACAGGTTATGCTGAAAACAGGACCCGGGATTCTAACTGGGACCTTGTCAAGACTCATAGTGCACAATGGGTACTGGTGCATTGTTTTTTTTTGCAAGCTACATTCTGTGGTTGACGCGCCCCTGTGTGTCAGCTGCCTCTTTTGTGACAGCGCGACAGTCATTGTATGGTCACATTCAGGTGGTTGTACTCTCTAACCTCAGATCATGTTGAGCAATCAGCAATTTACTTGGGTGTTTTCCACCCTCATGCAAAAGGTTAATACAGGCTTTTTTCGGACACTTTATCATACTAACATTATTTTGAAATTGAATATACTATATATTAGTGACATATGCTTTGGGGGAAAATACCCTGTGCTTGATTTCTCTTCTTAAGGGTGTGTTGTGAAGGAATAAACATTTATAAAAGCTTCCTGGTCTGTTATATAGAAAGAATTCTGTAAATCTGGGTGGTATGTTTCTGTGGTATTGTTTTGTGAAGGCAGCCTGCTTTTGTAAAGAGCTCAATTAACTTTTAAAGTGTTGTGTTATATTAACACCTTTGATGCTCTGGGAAAGGAAAAAAAAAAAGTTAGTGAAATACAGGACTACGTGGGGTTACAGCCCAGCACATAAAAGGGAAACAATGGAATGGACAACATGCTGAGGGAAAGAAAATTCAGTTCACAATTTTGAGCAGATTTTACTTTTTTTTTTTCTTTCTTTCTCTTACCCCTCTTTTTAACTCCCTCACTCCCCAAAGCAAAACCAAACCTGTCCAATGATATTTAGAAGTTCCCAGTAAAGACATGTTTGTGTACTTGAGATTAAAAAAAAAAAATAATGGTGTGACTGCCCATAGAAAGACTGTAAGTTAATGTAATTCAATATATCATTTTGTCAGGGAAGCCTCATAATTTCTGTGTTGCTAGAGAAGAAAATCCTGATGCTGAAAGTCCTACTCAAATTACTTATTGAACTTGCTATCAACTTTGGTATAGTAATTAGACAATAATGGCATCAGTCAAATTACTCGGTGTCTTCTAAGGTGTTATGGTGTTCCCAGGTACTCTCCAGTACTTTCTTTTTTTTATTATTGTTAGTTAACATCTTGAATTGTATTTTCTCTAAGTCAGCAAACACGTATGCCTGAAAAGTCTTACTTTTCCAGGCCAAAGCTTTGGGGAAAAAAACCAATCCCGCTAAAGTACTATGTACTTTCAATAAAAAAAATACTAAAATAATACCTGTATGCCTCTAGGCATTGAGGCGTAATTTGTCTGGTTTTCCCAGAACATGGGGAAACTGAGAACTTATGTAACAGGCTGCATGTGGGTTGGTATTATTGGCTTGCACTGATTATGGGGAAGGGAGAAGGATAATACAGCCTTGCTTGTTCTAACAGGATCTGATGTTTTAATGACTTAAACACAATTATGCTCTTATCGTACATATGGCTGTAGTGTCAATTATTTTAGGTTCCTTTTCTCAAACAACTTTAAACCTTTCCCTTACTGGAGAAGATAGTACTTTTCTGAGTACTACATAGCTTGCATTTTTTTTCAGCTGAGATCGGACCTTCCATTTCAGTGTGGCTTGTTTGATTCTCTTCTTACCTTCCCAAATTTAGAGGGAGAACTGATCTCTCTATTCCTCTAATTCATCATCTTCCTTAGCTACCTTTACCACAAATTTTGCATTCTCTTCAAACCTGATCAGTGGTGAGGTTTTTCTTCCAGGACATTGGTAAAAATAGTAAGAGATGGTGAGCTGATAACTCATCCCTGTGGTGTTTCTTGGAAAATACACCTATTGATTGCTGGTTCTGTGCTCAGGGTTGCATTTTGAGCTTAGTTGACTAGATTATAAATCAGTTTAATGTATCCAGCATTAAACATTCTATTTAATCGGAATGTATCAAGTTAGATGCTTTGCACTCATAATTTGTCTTCCACTTTTCAGTTACATTTGTAAGTGAATTTAAAAAGTGGTTTATGTTCTATAGGTTCATGTTTTAATTAGCATTATCTTTTTATTATCTTTTTTTTTCTTTAATTAATCAAGCTGCTTGTTGACTCTGAAATTATTTTGCATGAGAGCTGAAGGAGAACGTGGGGCCTTGAAATTATTTGTATTGTCTTTTGATTTAAAAAAAAAAAGGTAAAAATCCATTGTTTCATTCCTTCTAGTCTTTTGGAATGTCCCCAGTGTTCTTCGCGTTACAGAGAGAATACCTCAATATGTACAGAGAGCTCCTCTTGAAATATTTTATGTAATTTTTAAAATATAATATTTTTTCTTTCCTTATTTGCTCCAGACTCTGAGATGAAGATGTAGGTTATGCATGAAATTGGCAGACTTGCAGATAATCCAAAGGCTATCAATAATTAATGTACTTTTTAGAAGACAGAATTAGAACTCTCTTGAAAAAACTGGGAGTTGCTAGTATCAGCTTGCAGGTCACTACGTATACTCATAAGAGAATTGAGGTGTTTCTATGTAGGCTGCTATTTTTTATCCTTAAACACAATGAGTGTCCTCAATCATCAGAGAAATGAGCCACTAGCCATCTTTTTAAGGCTGAAACCTTGGGCAGCAGCACAGAAGACTACCGGCACTTACTGTATTTGAAAAGGTACTACATTCACTGGGGTGATAACAGCGTGTCTCTCCTGCCACTTACGTCGCTTTTTCCTGTATGAAGCTCTTGGTTCATGGTTATCTTTAGATAATATTCATCTTAGCTACCATATTGATGAATAAATTCAAGTTAAAATCATGCAAGACTGTTTTAATATTATTTTTAAATTTATTATTTTTTTACCGCATCGTCCGTTTTGTTGTCTTATCCAAACTGTAGTTTTGTAGTTTTATTTTATTTCCTGCTAGTTATTTTATCTGGAAAAATACCATTCTTCCAGTATAATCACTGACTAATTTTGCCTTTAAGTTTTCCTGAAGGCATACACTGCTGATTTCTTGTTCTTTGCCTCGCTTCTGTACCTTTCCCAAACATTCTTGGAAAAGAATTTAAAATATGATCTGAATTTGCAAGTTTAATCCTAGCCAAATGATAGTTTGTCTTTTGTTCCACTGATGGATGGCCTATGTCTATCTTCTGTTGGTTATTTAATTTACAAATTCTTTCTTGTACAAGTTCTTACAAGCATATTGGAGATAGCTGCTGGACTAGAGGAGAGCAAGCCAAATTGACTCCTTTGCCAAAGGGAAGGCTGAAGTGCAGACCAAATAGCTATGGACTCTGAGCTTCCTTCCTGAGCCAGCACATATTGCAAATAGTTCAAGGTAGCCCTCAGGATGTAGGTCTGAGGAAAAATGGGAGAGATTAGAGGGCTTAGGATGGGAACTGGATCTTTCGGGAGACTTAGACTGATGGCTGGGTGGGAGGAGAAGTGAAGTTACTCCTGAGACTGGAGCACAGGGTCTATCAATACACAAAGATTTGTTGTCACAGAGCAACTTAACTTTTTTCCACTTCCCTCCTTTTCATTACCAAAAGATAACCAGAGCCAAGTGTTTTGAGATGCTTCCTGAAAGTGCTTCAGTTATATTTTCCAAAGGGCATCATCAATCTGTGACAACCCCAATGAAGAAGAGACCTCCAGATCTGTGTGTAGGCATGATGTGATAAAGCCTATTGCCAGGAATATCTTTTTCCAGAAGGATGATAATTTTTTTTTTCTCCCACGGCGTAACTCCCACCTCTCCTCCTCTGCTTCTTGCAGTGGCATCGGTGTATGTGGTACTTTACAGATTAAAATAATACATTGCTAATCTGTTGGTAACTAGACGTGACATTATCTCTTACCTTATTGTCATATTTCTGGGGGCAAAATAATGGATTGCAATTAAAACAGGAAAATATTATACTACAGAAAACTATGGATTGTAATAGTTGAACTTTTTGAATTTAATTACTTAATGTTAGTCAAGTTATACATTAAATTGATAACTGAGAGCAGTTACTAGTATTGCACTGAGTTCAGATGGAATTCAGTGTTTAAGCAAAGGTTAGCTTTGAGAAGTAACAAGGTGAAAATAAAGTTCTGTGGTGCACAGCTCAGGGAAATGCCTTCCTTTGAAAAGTGTTAGGTTGCTGTGCACTATATGAGGGTGAGAAAACCTTTTATTCATTCTCATTTTTTTAATTGGCAAAGTACAGGACCTACAGAACAAGGATATCGCATTTCTTTACAAATTTGGCAGTGAAGTATTTTCAGGACTTGCTTTCACTGCACTGCAAGCAGTATTGTAACTAAACCAGTAACAGATGGGGGTCCCAATTTGCTCTTCTCTAAACCCTTTTCATTAGAATAGCTGGTCCGTATGCAGGACAGATTGACTGGAAGTCTTCTATTTACAGAATAACTGATACTTCCAAATGGAAATATTTGTTGAGAATGTCAGAGGCTTTCAGAGAATTTAATCATAAAGTATTGCTTGAGGATGAGGGGGGAAAAAAAAAAAACCAAAAACTGTGGGGAGTCAGCTGGTTTTTTCACTAAACATTGTCTGAAGTCTGCAAATATAATAAATACTGTCTCAGGGTGTCCATTTTCCCTCAGAAAAAAAGAATGTTATGTAAATCTATATTAAGACATTTAAATTTCTAGAAAATATAAATGACAGTTTTTATCTATATTTGACCTGAATTGGATAATACCACACTTCTCAAATAGGTTCTACTATCAGAAGAACTAATTCAAAAATAACAACAGAATTTACTTTGTGTGGCATTTTAATGTGAGAAATATATTAACAATTGTGCAAAGTTGTACAACGCGCCTAGACTTTAAAACTGGCAGGCTGAATGTTTTTATGTAGATAGTATTTATGAAAATAACACACCAAGTTATTTCCTTTTTCAAACTTGTCCAGTTTTATTCCAACTGAAACTGACTAGTTTTAATTCTTGTTTAAAAGGTGTTTACAAATACTGTGACTACATGCTGATCACTGTTTTCTACAGTATTTTTAGTGGAAGAAATTTCAAAGAGCTTCATCTACAGTTCTTAGGTGTTGAGGCTATTCTTCCTTTATAACATCTATCGCACGATTTCATTTGTGTTCTTTTCATCCCAAACTGTGCCATTTTTCTTTGAAAGAACTATCTCACCCTTAGGTGAATCTAGGTTATTTCTTTATCTAAAATCCATTTAAATTTGATACAATATATAGTTAATTAAAAAAAACCGCAAAACTGTCCAGTCCACTTACCCTGCAGCTTTTGTCTCAGTCTTAGGGTGTGAGCTGCGTGATTCAGGATGAGTTTCTTTTCAAAGTCATGATAATGCTGAGTATGTGATAGATGCTACTAGATATTAATTAGTGATCTGACAAATATTTTAAGTAGGTTTCTCTTAGTTTGAGAATTTTTCAGAAGGTTAGTTTTGTAACAGCATTGGAATGACTGTTCTGTAATGTAGGGGGGGAGGGAGGGGGTGACTTAGGCTTTTATCTGGAGTCGATGTCACAAACTAATTATACAACCAAGTTGTCTGCCTCATATCCTTCGTTCTCCCATCTAAAAATCTCACTTTTTCCCTATGCATTGAAAGTAATCTAACTCATTGGAGCCATCAAGTTATACGCACTTTGAGTGGAAGTTTATTTTATTCCTGTAACTTTGAACATGAGTTTTTGTTATGAATTGTTTAACTTCTTTAAGTCCAGTATTCAGTCTCAAAGGTTAACTTTCCTACTTGCTGCTGTGAAAAAGCATGTCACAGTAGACTGCTATTTACAGAAACTGTTTTTGCAGTCTTTTACATATTTCAGATGCCTTTTTAGAGGATGCAATAAACTGCATTTGCATAAGTAGTTTAAAAGTGATTCTATATTGAAAGCTAAATGATATTTTGAGGTGATATTTGAAAGCTTGGTAGGTCATTTGTTTTTCCCTGGATTAGATTGTTGTAAATTTCAATATGCAGTAGATGGTGCATAAGGTAGGGCTGCTTACTATTTCAGTGAAATGTTTATTAAATTAATCAAATACAGAATGAAATCTGGAGACTGAGTGAGAAGACTGTAAATTTGGGCCTATGTATATTTATCTATATTATTTATTTGTTTTTGTGAAAGAATTGTTTGTCTTTATCTCATCAAGCAGCATGTTTTACCATAATTGTATAGCAGTATATTTGCAAATATGAATATATTCACTACTGTATGTTGGCAGTGCATTCATTATCAGTAATTAGGAGAGAGCTTAAATTGTTTCATTCAGCATCTTGTTGAAATACCAAGGTATAACAGCAAGTTTTCATGTTGGATCCAGGGTAAGGGTGGAATGAAAAGGTCCCAAATTTATAAACAGCTGAACAAGACTTGTTAGGCAAATGTCTGGAACAATAAACAACTGGTATTTGTAATGATTGATTACTCTATAAAATAATCTGTTTAAAAACAAACTATTTTTAATATAGACACCAGCATCTGTAAAATAAATTGGGAATATTATTTCTGCATTTACTGTGCACCAAAAAAAGTAAAAAATTGGTGGCACTGCCAAATACTGGAAAGCTAGGAAAAGCCAGAGTGACATTTTCATTTGTAGTCTCAGGACTCTGGCAAAAGCATGATACTAGTCTCTAAATATGACAGCCTGTCTCATTCACATCCCAAAAGGGTAATGCTGTTTGAATGACTGATTCATTCTCATTGTTTAAGGCCTGTTGTAACATTATTTGCTACATGCATTTAAAGCTACATCTTATTCCTGTAGATATATTAGTGTTCATGTGTATATGTGAATGTATGAACAAATATCAAAGAGTGGTTTTCGGCCAAATCTACAAACAGGGAAAGAAGACATTAAGAATGTATGTAAAGAGCCTGAAGTTTTAGTTCATTTAGCATTAGGTATGTCCTGGTTTCAGCTGGGACAGAGTTAATTTTCTTTCTAGTGGTTTTTGTGTTTCAGTTTTGGTATGAAAGGAATGTCAATAATACATATTGTTTTAGTTGTTACCGGGCGATGTTTATAGCTTTCAAGGACTTTTTTCAGCTTCCCAAAGAAGCTGAGAAGAAGCCTAGACAGAACAATGGACTGGCCAATGGAAGATTCCGTACCATAGGCATCATGCTCGGTATATAAATAAGGTTAGACAAGGGGTGGGCTCTCACGGCCACTGCTCGGGACGGTGCCAATTCACCGGGTGGTGAGAGTGATTTGTGTCATTATCATTATTGCTATTGTTATTTTCCTTTTCTGATACTGTTCTATTAAATTGTTTGTATCTCAACCCATGAGGTTTTTTCCCATTCACCTCCTTGTCTCCCTCTTCTTCCTACCTTTCTTGGGAGGTAGACGGGGGGTGAGCAAGTAGCTGCGTGGTCCTAGTTGCCAGCTGGGGTTAAACCACAACAAGTAGCACTTGTATTACATTAAAACTGGCTTCTATTGACTTTTCACTCTGGCTGCAAAATGAGGTGTCACTACTTCTATGACAAACATGATTATCTGAAGACAAATATCCAGAAGTTAAAGACCACAAAATTACTAAACATAAGAGTGAAGCTGTGAGCATTCACCTGGCTATCAGGGTACTTCCGAGACAGTAATTTTTTGTCCTTGCCTTCGCGTCATAATAGTGAAACAGCAATAAAAACAAGTTCTGAAATCCTGTTGCATGGAATTAGATGAGCATGCACTTCACCAGAACTTGTTTGGATCAGAACAGTTTGGATCTGTACTACTTGATTTAATGGAGTCATTGACAGAGTAGTAGGCTTTCATATACAGTGTACATCATTTAATAGATAAGAGGCATTTACAAATTGATGTTTTGCATACCCTTAGTGGTGAGACTTAAGGAATCTTGGGTTTTATATTAGCTTGTTCAGATTAGTATATTTTAGTGACTACATGCTTGCTTTGCTAGGGCCAAAACCTAATTTTTCCAGTTCATGTCCCCATCCTACACTATGATATTCTTTTTGCTTTTGTTCAAAACCCAAAGAGTTGAGATAAAGACAATAATCAAAATAACTTTTATAGTCTGTCATTGATATATCTAGAATTGCCAAAAGAATTTATAGGTTATGTAAAGAGAATCCCAGTGCAGTCAGTTAGGGATTAATTCAAAAGCCATTGTAAAGGTCATGTTAATGAATGATGAAAGTATTTTAAATAGCATCCAAGTAAAAAGTTTGAAGAATCACTATTATCATGATCTTTATTTTAAACCATTTCATAGTTACAGTCAAAGCTGTCTGGTAGATCAGTATGGTCCGGTTGGCTGCCAACCAGCCTGCAGCCTTTTCTGCAGTGGGTATGGGAAACGGGTATCTGAACAGCAAGCTCGGTTCAAAGTGCTTCCTGCTACGGCTGTAATGTCCCAGCACACAGCCTGATTTGCTGCTCTCGAGCCTGGGTGAAGGATGGAGCTGGAAGCACATTTCCTGTTGTGTGACGGCACGTCCTGCGATGGTACGGGGAAGTTGCAGGCTGCAATGCACCGAGAAGAAAGGAGTTAGGGATGTTAATGTTCCTCTTGTCTGTAGTAGCTGCTCTGGTTGAACCTCTCTGTGCTTGCTCATTGGAAGTGCAAAACTGATATTGTTTTGTCTGCTTTTTCAGTATAAGTCACTTGCATTAAACAGCTACTTTCTCATCGGCTAAAGGCACAATCAAAATAAAGTTATTGGGATTTAATAGTGAAAATGAAGTACCTGAACTATATAGCAGCTGTTATACCATATGGTTTTTTGATAGTCAGTATTTATTTTGCACCCAAGTGCAAGGAGGGTGAACGGGAAGAATGCCAGACACAGTAGAAAGATTGTGTACCAATATGAATGTACCTATCACACTTTATCTTTTTTATCTTTTTGTTATTTTTCTTTGCAGAAATATGAAAAGTTGAAATTGTCTTTATGAAATGAAGCTTACTTTATTCAAAGGGATGCAGGTGCATGTGTCATTGATGTCCATCAGTAATTATAAGCTTGTGAAACAGTTCTTCAGTCATCAATCCCTCGCTTCTGTACCTGTACCTTTCATCTGTTGTGAGATGATGAAATAATGCTTTAAATTAATAAATCCACTATAGCTGCATTTTAAACATTAAGTACTCATTACTGGAAGCTAAAATATCATAGCGCCCTCTGTTCAAGGATAAACCACATGTACTTTCTCTTGTAGGCTTGGCATTTGTCTAGCCTGTGGTGTTTCTTGGGACTCCGTAGCGCCTCTTTGCCTTGGTTTGTATGTGTGCGTATGTATCCAACATAGAACTTGGGAAAGACTTTTCATCATAGCTCTTAAGTAATATGTCTCAAAATAGTGACTGTGTTTGAGGATGAATACAGTGAGCTGTATGTCAACGTTAGGAATGATTTGAAAACCAATCACAAGTGGTGTGTTTAGCCTTAATGCAGGTTAAATTTATTGAAATCCACTGTTTGAATGTTTTGGCAGGTTTGGATTACTCCTGGGTGTAGAGAGTGGAATGATGATAACATAAGTTCTTTTGGAAATGCAAAGGGTATTCATTATCTACTGTTAAAAATGGTAGGGAAAATTCCTGTGCCAAAGAGGTAGTTATACATGATTGTTCACTTTGTAGTCACGTTTCCCATAACATAGAACATACCTGATAATAATGCAAGATGTTATAATTCAAGTGGAAATTACCTGAGAGAATGACTTTAAAGAAGCAGTTATGATGAGTAACTTTTATAATCTGGAGCAGTGAAGTGATGAGGCGAAAAAATAAATTGAAAGGTATTCTGGAGAGTAACATCAGTTGTTTTCTTGTTCTGCTTGGAATTAATATTTAATATCAACTTAAAAAAAAGTGGGTAATTTTAATACTTCCTTGTGATGTTTCCTGTAATCTTGATTGCCATGAAAATACTGCAAATGACAAATGCACCAAGTGACTGATTAGCATCAAAATCTGTATCACTTGGTGTCCAAGTATATGATATTTGGGGAGTGGGTTTGTGTTACTTAATGGCTATAAGACTAATCAGTTTTGCCAGCTATGGAAAAGTATAGCAAATAAGCAAATAAAAATCCTGATTGTTGTTTATAATACAGTAAAATATTAAGAAATGAGAAACCAACTGAGTAACAACAGTTCAGCTTACAGTTGTACCTTCTATATGGCAGAGCAATTAACATTATTGAGCAAACCGAAAATTATTTAAACCATGTTTTAAAGTACATTTTAAAATATTGACAAGTTTAAATTTTTTATCCAGATTAAGTTCTTCTGCCCAGTCTTTCATATCTGTAGCATGTACTGTAAGAATTTTCTTTGGCAAAATTGCTTATTAATTTGGATTTATCATATGTTTTGCATGATCAGGTAGACACTGTAAAGCATATTGCCTGTTACCTGTGACCACTAAACATGCTGGGATAGTTCTTCTTCAGTGAGAATTATATACCAGCTTTTCCAGTAGTGACCATTCCATCTTGTACTATCACAATACTGATTTTTACTTTTTAGAATTCTATAAATTGACCTGCCTATGCAGACAGACAGCTTTCTTAGGTTTGATAAAATTTTCCTTTGGGTATTTAGGTAACATAAGTTACAGATACTGCCTTCAATTCTGATATAACATACTTGAAACCAATGATTTTTAAATTGGTTGCTAAAATGTCCAGTAATGTATCTCACATGTAGTTCAGACAAGTTTCTCAATAATCTTCCTTTCCCATTTAAGGATTATGGGATTACAGAGTCTGGATGCTTGAAGAGAAACAACAGATGTCAACCAATTTATAATTTTAATGAGAAGGTGGTGTGGGAAAAATCCCAAACAAACCAGAAACAGGCTTAAAACACAGAGCAAAATAAGGCAGTCAGAAATTAAGAAAAAATCAGGAAACAACGATTTCTACTTTTCTTGGATTGATTTAATCCAATTAAAAAAAAATAAATCAATTAAGTTCTTGCAACAGCACCTCTCCAGAGATTTTGGCCTAGCTTGATGTCATTCCTCTGCAGTCCTTAGTATTCACACCACCTTATTCTCCAACTCTTCAAGGCAAAACTGTTTCAAGTTCCTCCAAATGTTCAACACCCAAACAGCCCACCAAAGACTTTAAGACTTTTTTTCTGTGGTTGTAGCCTTTTGACTGACAAAACAGTGTAGCTAATCAATCAAACTGCCTGACTCTTGCCAGGAGTTGTGTGCTTTTAAACACACTACATCCTTGCCTATTGTTTCCATGGGACCTGCACTCACCCCTCCTTGGCAGGATGTGACACTGCTGATGTGCCTTAATGTTTAACAGGCAGTTGTTCTCTGAATTCGTCATATAGCTACATTTATATAGCTATAAAATACTTCGCTTTCC
>NW_009648332.1:20384131-20401437 GCF_000708025.1 Charadrius vociferus | reverse complement strand
TTCCCAGTTAACAAAGTGATTTAATAGTTGAGGTTCAGTTGTGGAGATCATTCATTTTGCTGAAGCAAATGTTTCGTTGTTATGCAAAGGGATTGTGTGGTTTCTGGACAGAAAGCACTGACGTATCTTGTGCTTGTAGCGGAGGCTTCTTATAATACTATTGGTGTTTATTGCGGTTCTTGAAACTTTCTAATCACCATCTTAAGTCATTGAAATGTGCCATTTTGAAAATGAAAGGAGTTGCTATTTTTCATGTTTCTGTATTGTGTTCTTCTGTTCAGCTGTTTTCTTGGTTTTGTTTCATTTATCACCAGGGCCTCTTACACAGCTTGCCTTAGCTGGGGAGAAAAGGAGGAGTGATATTTCGCCGAAGAAAATAGTTATTTACTACAATGTGAATAGGTTATTGTTGCAACTGACTTTACTGTTTTGAGAGCTACTAATTATGCAACACCTCCTGGAATATTATGAACCAAAAAGCAATGAGAACATGTTTGTGTGTTTTACTGTTTTAATCTTTAAATAGACATGCAAACTGGCAGTTATTTCGTTACCAAAGGGAGGTGGGGGAGACTTTTCCAATTCATTTTCATGTCATAAAAAGTACCAGTTTACAAGCGGATACTTGTAAAGGATGGGAACAAGCATCATTTTACCATGGTTGTCATTTAACTGAGAAGTCGTCTCTAGTCCACAATGGTCTCCTGTTCTATCTTAATGCTTTGGAAAAGAACATCCTAGTGTTTTCTATGTATAGGCCACAAACTAATTACCCTTTTCATTTTTAAAAAGAAAGCTTTCTTGGAAAGAAAATGTACTTATTGAAGAAGGTATTGTATCTATTACTATTTTTCATGCCTTTACCAAAATAACTTTTAAGAAAAGCTTTAGTTACTATTCCATTGACCTTCCCGTCTTTGTGAAAAGGTTATAGAAAGACAATCCATTGCCTTACTGGTACACTGCTTAAATTCTAAATTATTTTCAAAGTGGAGAAATGGTTGACCACAGAAGTCTATATTGTAGGTGTCCCGTCCTCAGGACAACCCTTTTCTGTCTACCAATCTGCTCCTGTTGATCTGCAGTGAGTCCTTACACATAGCCTGTATGGCCCTATGCTGAGCAGAAACTTATAGTGATGGGGAATACAGCAAAATGTTCTGCAAAAATCTACAGCAGTGGATGAAGTGGACACCCCTGGGTGCAAGTAATCTATTAAAAAGGATTATTGGTGAAACAGGATCTCTCTGAAGGCATGCAGATTACTCTTTCTTAAGTATAAATTATATACCTGAGTACAGTTAGTTGGGAAGATAAAAAAAACAGATCATAAAGTTTACAGTAAAATAATTGTTCTGTACCTGTGTGTGCATATGTACGAGTCTTTCTCTGAAAAAAAACCCCTACTTTACTTTAGAGGTTCAAGATCTCTTAAAACTTGGTGTTTGGATTAACAAAAGAAGTGAAAAGGCTTTTGATTGTTTATCAAAACAACCCTAATGCACCTTTCCCACTTCTGCTATAACATCAGTGTGGATGTCCTTGTGTAGCAGCCACTGTTGCGGCTGGCCTGTCACAGTCCTTTAATAAGTAGATGAAAAAATGTTGGTCAGCTGTCTGGTTTAGTAATGCTATTAGTCAGCAGCTTGTCGCTTACGAGGTTTTACTATATTAACAGCCATAGAGAAACAGGCTTCTCGTGATCGGTATAATTTTCTGTGTCTGCTCTAATTTCTTTAACGCTGCTGATAGAGTTGATTTAAGTAGGAGACTCGAAATTTCTTTTGACCGTGGCTGTTACTTTAGAAATAAATGTTTGACGAGGTCAATTTCCCTCTCATGTCTTAGTGTGCTGTGTTACGGTCTATAAATGTGATATTCTTATAAACCTTTGAGGAAAAGGACAAATAACTCCTATTCTTAACATAATTGCCATTGCAATGAGTGTGTTGACACTATTTGTCTGCCCTTTTTATGATTAATAAAGAAGCAGCAAGGAAATTGTCAGGAGCCAGTTCATATGCAAATGCAAGATGATTTCATAGTAAGTTTTCATATAAAAATTGAAGCTAGTTTTCCTCTTTTTGAAGATAGTATGTTGAAATGACCAGACAAAATGTTTTGATTTCTTTAGCCAATGTTTTCCTAGATCAACAAAGCCAGCTAAGCCAAAGAAAGATTCCCATGTTTCCGTCCTAAAAATAGACTTTTGTACAGTTTAAAAAAAATCACAGAAACATTTCATAGGTTCTTGAGCAGCAACTTTATAAAAAAATGGTGATACTTGACAAGTGACAGAATGAAGTTGTCCTCAGGTCTTGGATGCTTACATGTCAGAGGCATCAGCTTCAACACTAACATTTTTTTGTTTTATCTAAGATGCAAAAGGATACGTTTCCCCAGCATACAAGAAAAATACTATTTTGGACCAAGAGTGATGGTGACCTCTCAAAAATGAAGATGAGTCTTGCAACAAAAACCCAAATCTCTTGTTTATAGTTAAAAGTTGTTCTTAAAATGCCTTCCCTGAGTAATTTCAGTCTCTATTTCCAGTATTGTATTTTGGCAAGGGTCTCACATGAGTTCAAGTGGGGGAGGACATTTCCTGAGGAAACTGTGTAGAATGTAGGAGTTAAGATCTCACCCTGGAAGGCCAATCCCAGAATTGTGCAGATTCTGCCACGTCACTAGAATGTTAGTAAATGAAACATTAAAAAATCACATGTAAAGGTATACACAGAAAAACAATAAAACTATAAGGAGCCCGTTCAGATGAAAAAATAGGAACGTTTCGTATTGACTCTTTGTGCAAAAATTACTGCTTGTTTCCCCCTTTTGAAAGATAGCGTCCTGTTTATTTTCAACTTCTCACACAGTCTTGTAACAACTTAGATTTTTATGTGGTAGTCTGCGTCTTTTTATACTTTTATTGAAGGTATTCTGGATTTATATTGTAACAGAGCAGCATGACTACTTGCAGCGTTCAGCTGGGCTTTAGGTGAGTTGCAGGGTTTTTAGCAATAATCCTGGAATTTAGTTGGAGATTTCCATTGATGACTTAGCCCTACTTTGATTCTTTTTTGGTTTGAGAAATGAGGGAACCACAGCCAACTTTGTTTCTCCTCTTGTAGGAAAGCAGTGTTCTGTATTTATCTTTATTTACAAAAAAAAAAAAAAAGCTCGATAGAAATAGTGATACTGAGTGGTCAGTATTTGAAGCAAATGAGGGCTACATAGTCTTTCTCTACATTTTAGTGTAGCTATACGTTTTCCAGGAGGCTGGGATTTTGTACTGAGGAGGATACCAGCTAACTCTTAACGTGATGGGAGATATTAGGTCGTTGCTCAAAGAGCCTGTAGATTCTGCATCCTTGTTGATACTAAAAATTTGATTGAAGAAGTCCTTGAGAAACCTGAGCTAGTTGGACTTGCTTTGAGAAGGGGCTTGGTCTAAGTTCTTCTAGGTTTCTTTCAAATATTATTTGAACTCCTCTCCAGCAAATTGTAGAAAATGAGAAACTTCTTACATTCTGTCTCAAACTGAGACTCATACTGAATTGCAATGAGTAATCAACCTTCCAATCTGTTGCGTCAAACATGGTAATTGAACAAACCAGTATATTGTACTATTCATCATTGTAATTAAAGCATAATTTTTCTCTTGCTCTCATTAGTACTATGTGCAGAAGAGCTCATTATTAGAACTTAGTTCGTCAGAACCCAAGGCCACTGAGGGTGAAAGAAATGTGTTAAATGTTGAGAATTATATAAAATTTGATCCTCTGTATAACATTAGGCAAAATTTTAATAAATTATCGTGGTGAGTTGATGGTGTGACTTCTACCAGATGGGTCTTTTACATTCATTTAATGCTTTAAACCTTATGAAGATTGTGTGATAAAGTGTGAGAGTAGTTTCATACTGAGAAAAAGGCAAATTAGTCAGATTAGTCAGAAAGCGTGTTATATCAGTTACCTGAGCAACAAAAGCTGCCATTCAACAATGGCTGTCAACATTGAACTGTGAAAGGGATTAACTAGAAGTCTATGATGCAAAGTTTCAAAACTAGTCTGCTCTGATAACGTACTGAACAGTGGCTCTGAGTGGCTTTGTCAGTGGGACTGGTAGCGTGCTGTGACACAGTGCCAGGCTAAGTCATGCACTGTTAGTGCCTTAGAAGTGCCTCTGTTTCCTCTTCCACTCTCATCTCCATGAATAAGTACCCCAGTCCTACTTTTTTTTATATAATTTCCTTTCTATAGCACATCACCCAACCCTGAACTCTTCACCCCAAATTCTGTAGCAACCCAGCTTGTCTTGTCACTGCTCCTGCATCTCCACGAGGAAGTGGTAGTTCTCCGACGCTCCTCAGGCTGTGTTCCTTCAGCAGATGTTCCGAGATGAACAGGCTTGGATACTTCCTGGTGATAACTGCCTCTGGAGGTGTTTCACCTGAGTTGCCAGAGAAGTTAAACCACTGCTTTTAATGTCATTACTATGCAGGTATGAGTGAGTCAGGAAGAAGGAACTACTTTTTATTTAGATATGGATATAGTCAGTTTATAACAAAGCCCTGTTTCTCTTTTTCCCCTTTCTGTATTCTTCAAAGATTGGTTGAGATTATTGTGACAGAAGAAATTCAGATGGTGTTTTATATATATTTATGCTTCTTGGTTTAAATGTCCAGAGCATAAGAGTGAGGAGACAGGGTGCATATGTAACACAATATAAATTTTTGTAAGGGATTTTTGTTTCTGGTTTATCTGGATAGGATTTGACAGTGTGATCAAGGAAAATCCTCAATTATCTGCAAAAATAACATACTCCAGGGAAATTTGAGGCTGATGCTAGATATTCATCTAAATATGTATAACTACCTTGTTACCAGTTATCCTACATTAATTTCTTGTTTTATTTTAACCTATCCAACTACAAATGATTTATTTTTTAAACCTGGAGTACTTGTTGTAAAGGCACTGAAGTGCCTTTGTGGTTTTTGCCATTAGGCACTTGATTCATCTGGTAAATAAGATACAGGCAACTTCTGGAGTAATTCTTAAGTATAGTTTAAAAAAAAATCAAAGTAGGTAGTGTGAAACTATAAAATATGACAAAATAAAAATAATGCAATGAGCACTATTTACCGGTTCTTGATTCCAGTGTATGTTGTGCAGTTATTTTGTTTCAACATGACCTGGGGTGGAGCAAGGTCTCACTTGATTATGTGATTCAGAAATAATTTGGGAATCTCTGTTAAGTATTTAATTAGGATTGAGTTAATAGATCAAATTGCTAAATTCCTTGACAAGTGTAATGAGGAAACCTTAGGTAGAAGAACTTAGAAGTGCTATAAAAATGCTTCACTCAGCAAGTATCCATACTTAACAAATCCTTTTTTTTACACATGAATTACATTTTCCATGTCAAATGTGTATAGTCAGTCAAATAATCATGTTTTATATATATTCATATAATTGGTTACTGAATTTTGAAAGTTAACCAAATACAGAAGGTTATCATAAATATTGAAAGTTAAAACCATTCCCTCCACCTTGCAGAACCTGCTACGATGTGTTTAGTGTGACTCAGTGATGCCCGTTCTTGCTGAACAAGCATCTTATCAGAGTCAAGCACTTGTTCTTGATGAAAATGCAGTGAGGAGGTAATTTGACATGATCGTTGCATTGCAGGACAAGAATAACTAGACAACTGAGGTTATTTTAGAATTGTGCTAGGCACAAGTACTGCGTGAGACTAGAAAAGAATTAGGTCCAAAAATCATTAAACGGGGCAGAACTGTCTACTTCAGACTGCTCCGTTTTGTTGATTGAAATATTTTAAAACTATTGTTTCCTTTGTAGTATCAGAATTGTCTTCATTTTACTTTATGAATGTTGGTGAAATGAAGCAATAGCTTTGAAGTTTGTAACAGAGTTATCATCTGTTGGCTCTACTCGTGAATTCCTCCCTTACCTCCTGCAGTATCCGAGCCTTGGCCTGTGCTTTCCCTGAGCTGAAATTCTGCAATTTTCCATGCTTAGTTGAGACTTGGAATTTAGGTGGTATCTCATGATGCTAGCAGATTCATTGGAGCCTTGGATTATCTAGGGAAGGGTCTTTGGGAAAGGGTGCCAGGGGGCTAAAGCTACTCAGCCTCCTTAGGCTGAGTTCATAGGGTCCACAAGCCAGCTGAATTCAGAGAGGTGGGTTAGTGTGGTACGTAAGAAGATCCTCACAGTGTTCTCGGCACACCTCTTCACTAGAGTTGTCCTGTATGTTTAATCCCTTACTTGCCTGCCATTCCGGTATTTCTTTTACTCTATGTATCAGCAACTCTGGTTTTGCCCTGTCTTTTCTCTTTAAGTACATGTCCTATAATGGTTATTCCATATGATCAATACCTTCTAGCAGTTATAAAGTCAGTGGCTGGTTTTTTTGTGGAGATGATTGCTGTCTCAGTTACTATATTCTCTTTCTTGCTTTTTTTTTTTTTTTTCTATTTAGCTTTGCTCTGTCTTGATAACAATCATTCTGTGGTAATAATCAGAAAAGGAAATGTAACATTAAGAACTGGGGTATACGGGCAGAACATTAATGGGAAGTTCAGTTTTAGTTGAAGAAATGTTACTTACAGTTAGCATTACCAGATCAATTATTTTTTAGGAACACACCAAACATTCAATATATTTGTAATCTTAGTGCTTACTTAGTGCAATATCTCCAGAGTAAGTTTCATCAAGCCCACGGAATTTACTCTGTACCTTACTGTTGACTGGCTCACCTTACTGGTTTTCACTGTGTTGTGAGAAATACCTGGATCTGAAACCTCTGTTTTCAGCAGGTAGAGACAGTTGGTTACATGCGTAGCTATTGATACAAAGGTGATATAAATATTCTCCCAGCTAATTGTAGAGACCTGATCTCTTCTGTTCTTTGCTCAAGTGCCCGATCCGGTGTATGCAAAATCTTTAGGGAATATAGCTAGAAATATGTGTTTGGTTGTACACTACAGTGTGAAGACTTTTTTAAAAAAGAAATATGACCAAATTCCTTCACATAATTCTTGCCAAAAATTCTTGAAGCACGACCAACTTCCATAAGAACAGAAATACATATTCCTGTTTACAAAAGCCATATCCTGTCAACGATCAAATCTCTTCTCCAAAGCGTAGTGAGACCAGGGGACTTTTTCTTTCAATAAAAGACTCGAGGAAAGAGTAATTTATTTATTTTAGCATGAGGATAACAATTATATCCTCTGTTTTCTTTCTGCCTTTCTGTCTCTCTCTTCAAGCACCATAGTGGGAAGTGGTGCTTTTCCTAAAGGGGCAGGCCAAAGGAGAACTCCTGACTTGAATATTGTTTAATGGAATATGAGAAATATGCTTAGTAGTTAGGTAACAGTGTAAGAGCTCTCTATAATATGTAGTATTTATCCATAAGTATCTGTGTGCACAGTATCAGATACAACTTTTGCTTAGTACACTTTTTAATGAAGTAGTTTGCCACTACTGGTGGAGGTGGAGCAAGGTCCATAATCAAAGATCAGGCAGACAGAGAAAGCATTAGCAGTCACGCTCAGAAGAATTTTTCTTCTACAGTTCAGTAAGCTTCTTGCTGAACTATTCAGCAGTAGAAAATAAAGCTGTGGAACCTACATTACAGGGCAGAAACTAACTAGTAATTACATGAGATTATAAAGATTACTGAGTTAAAACTCTTGTGTTCTGTGCAGGGTGTAGCTGGGAAAGACAAAACCATGTTTGTGTCTTAGAAAATAAAATACCTCTGAGATTCCAGGATTTAGTTGTTTTTTGTTTTTTTACTAATTTGTAGTGTGCCATGTAAGACTTTAGTACTTTGCAGTGTTGTAGTGAAATGATCAACGAATGAAAAGGGTTTTTTTTAATTGGCTTAAACCAAATCTCTGCTTAACAAAGTTTTGTGATAAAACAGCTGCGGTGTTGATCTTGGTTATTATTATTTTTTTTAAGATATTTCTCTAGTGGTTTTGTATTTTACTCTGTGTAATTTTATATCTAGCTGATATTATTACTATTATTATTATTATTTCTCTAAAACATGATACTTTTTTTTTCTTTCAAAATCATATGTCCTTATTCAAATATGCCTTGCTGCAGTTCTGGATGTGGGAGGTATGCGACAGCATGAAATCCTGCCTTTTTTCTTTCTTTTTTTTTTTTTTAAATGCTGCGTGTCAGAATGCTGACATCTTGGAGAAAATAGCAGTATTTAGAATGCCATCTTGGTACCCAGTCATCAGCAGCTCCTGGGGAGTTCCTTCAGGCATTGTATTACAGGCTTGTCCAGAGGAAGAAGACATTGCTGAGCAGCTGATCCTAGTTTCTGCCCAGCTCAGAATGGTATCTGTATTTCCCCTGAAGATATGAAAGGTTGCTTCCTTGTGTCATAATCACAGATCCGACTAGTAAAAATGACCTCTCCCTCTTGCTTTTTTTTCAGCTGTGCCTAAAATACGCTGTTCAGTGAGAGATGCACGAAAAAATTGAACTTTATTTACTATCAGTAGAACCCTTTTAAAATTGTTCTTTTAGAGAACTTCAGCAGTTATGCTGATAAACCCCGTGTTTGGAACAGTAGGGTACTATTTTTGCAGTGCGGTTTTTAATTTAGTCTTTCTTGTTGAGCATAGCCAATTAAAAGATGTAAATGAATGCAGATTGTCCGACTCTTTCCAGAGTAAGTGGAAGAAAACCAGTAGAGCTGTATTTGGAATTAAATAGTTTTTCTTTCTGTGCCTCTTTTTTTTTAAACAAGCAAACAAACAACTATTTTAGGTGTAAGTTATCTTATGTGCTTATCCATAGATGGTCGTAGTTTTAAATATTTTTATTAGTGAAGAAATTATTTATAAAATAAAGTTCTATTTTGCAAACTGGGAAAACAGAAATTTTGTAGTTTGTTTCTCAAGATAATAGATGCAAGCTGACTCAAATTCCTCTTTTTATTATTTACTGTTTTTTAAAAATGTCCTTTTGAGCATCCTGCCTGGATTATAATGAAAATAATTTGGAGTCCCTTTTGAGACTCTGAAGATGCTCTATTTGATAGCTTATATAAAATAAAGAGTTGTGACATGGATCCAGTCAGTGCGAGTAAAAGTTTATTACACTTGCTTTTGGTAGTACAGAGTATTATCTAAGGTTCATTGTTCCTTCTGTTTGCTTAAGTAGTTTGCAGTTCATTAATAATTTGCTAGAAACATTGAAAATGTGACTCAGCTAGCTAGTTGTAAGTAATTTAATTTTCTTAATACATTTATCATGTATTGAGCGTATAGACAGTTTTAGCAACACTTCAGTGGCTTTCTCTCTCCGTTGGCAATCCACTTCATAGATCAAGTTTTACAGAGAAATTGATGATCCAGCATGGGAGGTGAAGGCTACTAATTCCATCTGGGAGAGTTGCCAGTGACTGCTTTTCTTGCAGGCTGGTCTCAGAGCACTGGCACCCCGTAGCTGGTGAGCTAGTTGTGGATCAACAGTTTGGGAAGAAGATTCTGCTTCCAAACACTCTTGGAACTTCCTTGGTTGTCAGACCTCAACTGGAAGGCTGTGTCCGCCCTGCAGGCAGGGGATGAAAACAATCCTCTTGCGTAGCAGGCAGTCCGAGCGGTTCTGGATCAGCACAGATGACTCTTAGCGCACCTCTAGCGGTAGCACTCCATACACGGCCACTCTTACATCTGGGTGGGAAACGTGTTTTGTGCACTACCTTCTCTTTAAAAGCAAATCCAGCATCTTCTTGCTATTTTAATATCTCCGTTTCATTTTCTGGGGAGGTTCTGGAAATGGCACAAGGTTTTAACCCAGGCGCCGTTCAGACGAGGCAACAAAGATACAGCAAGGAAAGCCCATCAGAGCCATGACCCCTGGTCAGGGGTCAGAGATGGTCAGAGACCATCCAAGCCTTCCCTTTTTCCTTCCTGTTTTGCACTTGCTAAACTACCCTTTGGCAATCTGAGCGGGAAACTCCTGCAGGGCTCCATGGATTTGTGTGACTGGCTGGGGCTCTGCAATCTGTTACGAGCTTTTTGGATTTTACTGGTAGTTAACATGATACTCTGTCTGAACTCCTTTTCTCCACTACATTGCTGGGTCAACAAAGGAGATAGGATTGAAATACGGATAGAATTGCCGTATTTCGCACTAGAGTGCAGGTTCCTCAGGAGGCTGGTCATGGGAAATCCTGTCTGTCTTTTCCTTCTTAAGTACTTTGGGTGGCAAGAATTCAGCTCCTCGGCTCTTTCTTTCATTTGCACCTAAGTCTTGTATCAGTAGTTGTCCACTAAGGTTCTGTAAATAAATTCCCAAGGCAGATTAATATGGTGAAGAGATTTTATTCTGAATAAGTCAGTGGTGGCAGGAGTGAGGAGGCGCTGGTTCCTAGCCTAGCTGCACGCCTTGTGCTAGGAGCATGGATGGAGTGTGTGGCAGACAGGGGCTTCAGTTCACATCCAGGGTCCAAAGAGAATAAGCTTGTCCCAGGAAGGCTGGCTGTTAGGAACAGTTTTGTGAATATCTTTAGTAGGTAAACTAAGTGTAGTTTGCCTTTTTTTTTTGTCAAACAAAGCTAACTACATTTAAAAAAACCTCAAAAAAGTATGTGCCGCTGCCTGTTTCTGAGGCCAGCGTCATCACTTCCGTTGGTGATACAAACACTAAGGGCAGCACAAAGTCTGGATCTGTTCATCTTTTTCCTTCTGGGAATTCTGGAACAAATGATGTGTATGTACTACCTTAACTATGATTAGGTAGCATATTGCTGTGTGACTCATGTTGTTCATTGCTGTTGCCATGGCTGTTACAGCTACCTTGTGAGATGTTTATATAAATATTTTTTTATAGAATTGAAGTGATGGTGTTAACAAGTGTTTGGGATCTTTGTTTGCATTGTAAGCTGTGTTTAAAGGCAATGTTTTAAAAAATAGTGTCTTTGAAAATTGTTGTGGTTCATGGGAAATGTTGCTTAATACTTAGAAAGCTGTTGCTGTTCTTCTTATGAAGCAGAAACAAATCTGTTTAGCTGTAGGCACTGCCTCTACAAACCGCCATAATTTTCTTATTCAGTCACAAGAATCTAATGTAATCCTGGTTGTCATCCTCCTTTTTTTGTTGCTGGCTTGAATTTGGTTGTTTTGGGTTTTTTTTAGGGGAGGTGTCTTCTAAATTATTACAAACTGTGAAACAGCCATTGTCTTTCAATACATAACAACACCAGGAGAAACATACCTCCTCTCTCAACAGAAGCTGTATTTTATTTATCAGTGTGCTTATTTTAAACCTAGTTGTGCATATATAGTTGGATCTGCATAAGATAATTAGTTTACTAGAAGAAAAATATGTATTTTCTATCATGTTGGTTTTTTACTTAAGGTTAGTATAATTGTGTCTTCTTCCTGGGTTATGACTTTTAAAATAGATAAACTTCCACTTATTAATGCAGCATTTTCATGATGATGAAGGTTGTTTATCAGCCAGGCTCAGCTTTTATTTCCAGTACAAATAACATTGATCAGGCAAGGGTTTTTGTTTTCGCTAGAGTGACAAATTTAAAAGATCTCTTTAGCTCTGTTAGAAGTGATCTAAAGTTTGAATCATTAAAATCGCTTCTACTTTTTATTTCCAGTTCTTTATTTTTGGTGCAGTTTCATTACACGAGTTATTTTAATTTGCAATAGGCACTTTTTAAATTAATGTCCCTGTGCTTTGTATTACGTTCTCAAATCTGTTCTTTGTGTCTGTCTTCATTTCTTTCATCCAAAAACTGACGACCATACAGAAAACTTGTAGCATTTACAGTTTTGGTCTCAACATGTATGTGCCTATGTTCAGAAACAATACGTAAGAAACGGATCTTTTGATTTGCAAACTAATTAGGTATTGCTGCTTCTCTTTGTAGAGTGCTCACTTGGCCATGATCGATACTCTTATGATGGCATATACCGTAGAGATGGTCAGCGTTGAAAAAGTGATTGCATGCACTCAGCAGTATTCATCCTTCTTCCAAGCTACAGATCTACCTTATGACATTGAGGATGCTGTCATGTACTGGATAAACAAGGTATAAGTACTGGAAAAGCAAGCTGTGATTGTCTTTGTATTCTATATGATTCAATTAGAGATGAGTGGGTAGGATATGTATGTACGAAGGTATATCAAGACTGTGTCTGATACAGACTGTTCCTTCATCTACTGTGTTTAACCACTAAAAAGCAAAGTTTGCAGAAATAGGTTAAACATGGTATGTGAACCAAATAAATGCGAAGTCTAAATAAATACTGTAATGTACGTTACGTATGACGTCTTAGCAGTCACTGTCGTGTTGAGATGCCATGACAGATGCTCGAGGGCCTCTTTTTGGCTCTTTTAAGAGTTGTTGTCTTATTGTGTAATTTATCATGATATAAACCCAAGGTATTCTGTTTGTATTTCAACACACCTTGCTTGAAGTGATCAGCCTTCACTGCATAATCAAATCAAGTAACAAGGATACACTGTTAATGAAATGTGGTCAAGCATAGTAAGGAGCAAGTTAATTTCTACAGTGTGAAGCCAACAACTAGTGACCCCAGACTGTACCTGAAACTGACATTTGCTGATTATTCTTCAGGGCTATAGTCTGAAATATTTGTTTAATCTTTCCTGTTAACTTGTGGTAGTGATTTATAGACCTTTTGAAAACATAATTTCTATGACTTGTTTCTTAGAACAGGCTGCAAAATAAACTATTTTGTCTCTAGGTAAATGAACATTTGAAAGACATAATGGAACAGGAACAAAAACTAAAAGAGCATCACAGTGCAGAATCTGCAGGAGGTCAAAAGGTAGGTTGAGGAGTTAAAATATTTTAAACAAGAATAAGCATTTATCTGTAAACAAAAAATACTTGCATACAATATGCATAAGTGACTCTTCATTTGCAGACATTGAACTTTTAACTGCTCATTAAAGAAAGCAAACTTTTAGCTTTCAGTCATTTTATTATTAATTTTATCATTTCCATGAAAATACCCATTTAAATTTAGCACTCATAGAGTTGCACTTTTTATTCCCAGTTGTCCTTTTTGACAAATAAATCCTTGATGGCAGGGAAACATATGTTATGGTAGTTCTAAGAAATTTATTAAGATTAATGAATACTTCTGAATGAATTAAAACTGTAGTCAGATCTTATATGAAAAAGACCTCCACATTTTTATTCATGATTTTTAATATTTTTTCCTTGTGAATTGTGTGACTCTCAAAGAGAAACCTGTATGTGGCATCATGGGAAGCATTGCTCTGGCTAGGATCCAAAATACTGGTTGATTACAGATTTTATTATATATACAATAAAAACAGATTATGTTTGATTCCCTTTCCTAACATGATTTTTTTTTTTTTTTTTTTTTTTTTTTTTTTTTTTTTTTTCTTTCTGTTTGCGGAGTTCAATTAATTAAATAGCATTATACCCATCAAAATATGGAAGGATAGCATACAGTTCCAGAGTATGTAAAATTGGTTGCTTCAGAATGAGATCATTTATCCTATTGTGATATAATTATTATTGGGGAGTCAGTAATCATTTTGAACTCCCTTTGGTATTATCCCTGCACGTGAATGCAGAACAGATTTCCTAGCTACTGCAAGGCTGTAATCCTAGTTCCCTTTCTGATCTGTTTTCATGTAAGCAGCTATCTCTTTTCAACGCTTCTCTGAAGGAGTTGCAGGTTACTTGGCTAGATTAGAAGTTCAGCTTCAAAAAGCGTGAATGCAATGAATGTCCTTGCACATGTGGTTTCTTTTTAAATATAAGGAATGATGAAGGCTAATTAGTAAGTATGTGACTCAGCAAAGAAAATGGGATTTTTTTACAATAGTGGTGTGACCCTGATGCATATATTCTGATATGGAAAACTTAATCTCTGTTCAATAGTGATAATGGCATAGAAATCTGGAGAATAAGGTGTCCTCGACAAGTTCATATCTCAAATTTAGATACAGTAGACAGGGGGCGAGGGGATAACCTATGATCTTCTTTCCTCCTCTGGTGATTTTTCTTTTTCCTGAAAATAATAGTAGCAAGTTTTGTGTGGTTTTTAAGTCACTTTGAAAGATGAGAATAATTTTTAAAATCCAAAGTGAATTAGAGTCTTAATATGCAAAAATAGCAAAATCATGCTATGGTTGCCATACCATGGGAAAAATTGTAATTAAGGCCTTCTCTACACTGAGTTTTACGTACTATTTTCCTAGGTAGAGGTTATGTTATTTGCAAGGGTGTGGGATTCAGCTGCATAAATTATATTATCAAGTCAGGTATTCCATGCTAAGGGGCTGTATTAGCATAGCTTTATTAGCTAAAATCTCAGCATGGGCAAAACCTCGGGCTCTAGTTAACCTCTAGATGTCTCTTCTGACAGTAAATTTATTGCGGATTATGGTTTAAAAAAAAAAAGAAAAAGAAAAGAAAATTAGAAAGTAGCCATCCTTCACGTTTAAGTATATGAGAAAAATGAGGATAAACTTACTTGACTAATGAGGCAAAATACAATTTTTACATTAAAGTTTCAGTGAATACAATGATAATATGGAATCTGCATCTATAAAATAAGTCTAGAATATGAAATATTCAGTCAAGTCTATTTTGAAGTATTTAAGGAATTTGAATTACTGAAATTTTTGTTTTGCATGCAGGAAGACAGCAACATATTTTCAGCTCATTCAGATTATTTAACTCCAGGTTTTCTTTGAGAAAAATGCCTAATTCAATTGATGGATAATTTACTACTCTGAAATTTCTCCCATTCTTTATGTCATATGCCTCATGGTATTTTCGAAATTTCCACTTCCTTTTGCTAAAGCTAACGGTGATTGCACACGTTCAAACATCTGAGATGTAGAAACACATTAAATGCCGGAACGAAAACCTGTATTTCTTAACTGTGGCTCATATTGAACCCTAGCTTTCCAAAGAAAACTATAAGGCGGATGCATTGCATAGATCAATTGCATCAAATCAAGTTGGTCAAAGTTTCTAACAGGAGTTTCAGTTAAATTGTGATGTGGCTCCTGTCAAGCGTCTCCCAGTATTTATTCTCAAATAGCCAGGTGTTTTACCCTGATTATCGGTCTCCGTATTGCATCAATCCATGCATTTCTTTTTTTATAGCACAGAATCAGTGACACCTCCTGTTACTTTATGGCATTGATCCTATCTTATATATCTCAGCAAAGCTGTGAAGTAACTGTACCTAAATTCCTTTGCCAGGTTTGGGTATTGCTGAAATATGTAGATAATTTTTAATGTGAACACTAATTAGTGTGATTTTCTTTTCTGTTTTGGGGTTGGGTTGTTGGGTTTTGGTTGTTTTTTTTTTTTTTGGGGGGGGGTCATTTCATGCTACGCCTGGGTTTTGTTATTAGTATCAGTAGATTTTCTTAAGTTAGAAAAAGGGGGGGGGATTGAATTCTGCCTTTGTCTTAGCTAAAGCAATATTATTATACAATTTCTCATTTTTATGGAAAAAATAAACTATGCTTCTATATACTTATTAAGTATAGCATTTTGTATGCTCATATTACAGTTGTAGCTTAAATCTCAGTATCTGAATTAAATTGTTTTATTTTCTTTCTTTGATTTTTTTAAAACTCCTAACTGAAGCTTCTATTTGTATTTTAAAACTTAGCATGAAGGGGAACTGGAATGTATCATTGTGCCTCTTTCCTGTCTTTCACCATCCTTTTCAGGTTGGGGCTCTTTTTTAATTTAGGTTCTCCATGTTACCAACACAGCCGTTCAAAAGGTGATGATTCCATTCTAAAATTTAAGAAACTTTGCAATCTCCCTCCTGCTTTAGCCAAATATCTTTGGATGTTTAAGTGTCAGAGTTCCAAAGGTGCGGTCAGGTTTTGAAACTGAACTAAGTTTAAATTTAAGAATGCCTCTTCTGCTGATTTAGAGAGATGGCCAAACAAACATGGAAGAATAGATCAGTCTAGTCATTAGGGAAAGCTTTTCTTTAGTCTTAATTTCTCACCAAGAAGCAACAAATTTATGTACTTAAAACGTGAAACAAAGTTAATGACTAGACTCTTTAGTTACTTTATAATTTCCTACTGTGATTAATTCATAAATTTATCAGTTGTGAAAAATAATCTCAGCATAATCCTTAAGCCTGCCAAATCAGTGCCTTACTATCTTGTTACAAATCTGCAGTGAACCTTTTTGCAATAAATAGTAAATCTCTACACTTCTAAAAATTGTAAGTGTCTTATACACAGATTAATAAACGATACAACTGATAAAATATACCTATTTTCTCTTTCTGGATAAAACCAGTATTAACAGATTATGAGATTGCTTTGTTTTCCTTCACTTTCTTCTGCTGCTAGCTTCCTGTAGAAGATAAGAGAGGAAGGCGTTTGTATGATTTTTTAGTTCCAGGTAGTCCTCTGTGGATCTTGATCAGCCGGTGACTTGTGGTAACCTCGTCTTTTTCTGGTAGAGTTTCTGCATCTTCTTTCAGAATTAGGATTTCAAGTTTTGTAGTGAATAGCTTTGGTTTTCAGGCTTCCATTGAATAATACGTAGTGAATGTACGGTTGCACTGGTTAAACCACTGATTTTCAATGTAGTCGAAGCTTTCTCAAAAACCTGCAATTTTTCCATCTGCTTTTCTGATTTTGACTGAATCAGTCTTAACAGATTTAAGCAAAATCAGTGCAAATCCCATGAGAGAAACAAATGTAAAGAGTACTCATCCAAAGACCTGAATTCTTTAAACATTTTTTAAAATATGTTTAAACAGTGCAACTTTTTGTGTGAAGGTAAAACACTAACGCCATAGTTCCACTTTCAATTTAATGTGTCATAAATCCACACTGCTAGCAAAAGCTAACCTGTCAAGAAGAAAAGTTTGCAGCAGGATCAGCTTCTTGATCCAATTAATGCAATTAATGCACAGCTGCATGAACACAAATGATGGTGCAAGGAAGACGGCAAAACCAAGTATGTAATGAATGGCATGACTACCGTTTTTTGGCATCACAGGATAAATTTATGCTCAGTTAAATTTATCATAGTCATGTTTAAAACTTTTTGTTAGGGGGGATTAAACAATTTTATTGTAAAACTTTAAGGCCTCAACTTGAGGGACTGTTTTGTTCTTTTGGGGTTTTTTTGTTTTGTTCTGTGGTTTTGTTGGTTTTTGGTTTTGGTGGTTTTGGTTTTTTTCAACACTGGGAGAAGTCACTTAAGATTCTCTGCTCATTTTGTTTTAT
>NW_009648332.1:20339849-20384104 GCF_000708025.1 Charadrius vociferus | reverse complement strand
CCCAGTTCAACAGACAGTGAATTCCCATTATGTTGTCCAAGACATTTCAGCTTTTCTTTCTCTCTTTTTTTTAAGTGCCTTTAAAAAGTGTATATTTATAAATTTTATAGTCTGTTTGAATTTAAACTTGATTATCTTCAGTCTTTCAGCCTCTTGAAGCATATTGAGAGTCATCTCAACCACAGTTTCAGCCAAGTGGACAAATAAAAATATATATTGGATTGCTAGTTTGGGGTTCAGTTTGTACTGTAACAGAGAGCTAGTCTTTGGAATTGACACAGCTGTATGCTTTTTTTCCAAAGAGTAGTTCTTCAGCCTATCATTAAATAGATACTGATGGACCTTTTGAGTCCAAGTCTGAAATACGCTTCACCTCAATAAATCAAAGACTGTTCCTATCGGTGTTAAGTAGAATGATAGGCAGGCCAGGTCTGATCTCTACCCATTTAACTAAAACCTTGGTCTGTGATGTGGTTTAGAATTCCTGATAGCAGTTGAAAATTAAGATAATTTGTTTTCAAATTCGTGTGCTTTTCCAGACCTTGACTACGTTTCAGGGAGGTGAGGAGCAACTGAACACTATGGGAAGTGCTTTAGTTGGGTGTGACTGAAATGTCAAGAGCCGCACACACACATGCATCTCGTAGTTCATTTCTTGTAAGTGGCTTTGGGATTCTCCACTCTTAACAGCCCAGTTAAATGGAGGAGAACAATGTTGAGAATAGGCATGTTACTAATGCACACCCTTTTGTGTACAATAGCTTTTTTACATAAAAGCTTTGTTTCCTTACTGCAGTTATTTTAAGGGTTTTATAGAAGTGCAGTATTTTAATAACTGCGTAAAATAGTAAGCTTCCATAGCAGTTTTTTCCATAGCAGTTTTAAAACTATTTCTTCACCATTTCCATAAAGTATTTCTCTTCATTAAAAGAAAAATAAAATTCTTTCCTGCACTTTGGTAATTGGTTTGAATTTTAAAAAAAAAATTCTACAATGAAATCAGTAATGGTGAAGTTTTCTGTCTGTATTTATAATAAAGTTACATGATTATTTTTTGTTCTTAATAGTATAAGTACTGTGCTAGAGTAGTGTACCGTTACAGAAAAATTCACTGACTTCAATATGCTTAAGATTAAGCTTTTAAGTCAAATTTTATATTTTAAAAACTTTTTCTTTATAATTTGGTGTTGTATTTTTTGATCACGTATGAGTTCAGAATTGTATGTATCAGCTCTGATCATTTCTCTGCCAGTAGCCAAACCTCCATCTGCATTTCAGGTCATTGCACATCATGCAGCTGATGCTAATGTGATTTGTCATTGCAAAAATATAACTGCCTGCACCTCTTGTTGTTCTGAAAATTGTCATATGATTGTTTAAAAATATTGTTAGATGTTATGAACATAACTGTTTGACTTGAAGTAACTAATGCAAATTTCACTGCAATTGGTTGTACTGTACTACAGTGTGCGTATACCTTTTTTCATTGCTTTAGCTTCCCTGCTTCTCCATATGTGCTGCTGGAGTTCATTTTGATACTTGCAATATCATGACTTCAAGTCTCAAATGAATTCTTCAGTCAGATTGCATATGTAGGGTACAATTAGATGTGTGAAAGCATTAAATAAAACTGCATTGATCTGACAATCTTACCTGTTCATGTGGGAAAATTATAATGTTGATCTACAAAGACTGTAGACATATTTCTCTGGTGTTATTGCTGCTAATTAGCTCAATATGCAGAGGTTACAGTGCACTGATGCTTACTATTAAATTACAATTCACTGTTATACAAAAATGAGAATGTTAAAGTAATTTATGAAATCTGATAAATTGTTCCTTTTTTTCTTTGCTTTTTGCTGTTATTCTTTTTTCCTACTGCTTCCTCTGAAGTCTCCTACCAAATGGTTTTGGAAACTGGTTCCTGTAAGTTTGCCCAACTGCTTCACTTTGATCAACTAGCTTGTTTTGAGAATGGCTTTGTCCATGTCATGCTGGTCTAATCATTCATTTCATTTATCTCTTCAAGATAATTTGATAAGAGATTGCTCTGCAAAGGTGTGCATAATACAGAACCTTGTTTTGCAGGGTAATTGTGCAAAATAAGTGTAAGATATGCTGCTGGATAAGGAATTACTTTTCAAGCAGTCAAGTTCTCTGTGGGTTTGAATAAGGCAGTGCTACCCGTTATTGACTAATGTCAAATGATCAGGTTTTTTGCAAACTACTTTTCATAAGCTTTCAGTAAACATATGCTATTTGATGCTGACTCTCTTTTAAAAAGAGACTTGCAGAAATAGTTTTTGATTGTTGATGCTACATGGAATATGAAATTCTCTGATTTAACAATATGCAATCTTTACACCATTTGGCTAGAACTCCCTAATTTTTCAGCTGATTTAAGACTGCTGTTAATCTCTCCCCAGACAAAGTAACCCAAAGCAGTCTACTTTTAGTAAGACTATAATTTCACTAAAAGCAATAAAAAGTAACTGTTCGGGTCTGCAATAATAATAAAGTTTGTTTTCTCTCTGCTGTGTCATTACTTTCCTCTGTCATATAGTAATTCACCCCTGACATGCATCCAGATTGTTTATTCAACCCCAAGTTTGGCTGGGAACAAAATAGTCAGCTGCTTAGGTATATGCAGCATTGCATGCTTCTGGTCTGAATTCCAAAGAAATAGTTCTCATCTATCTTTGATCTAAGGGTTACCAAATAACTGATTTAGTCCCTCAGATATTTGTTGCTGTAACTAGTAAGAGATTGTTCAGACATCGCAAAGAGAGTTAAACATAGCAAGACAGTTGCATGTAGGTAACAACAGAAATTACTTGGTGTCTGGAAAACCAGTTTAAAAGTAGTGTCTTCAGTAGACTAATCAGAATGCAAATTCATAACAGTTTATGCTAGATGGGCAATTTTTCTATAATGCTATCTGTTACAGTTGTGACACACACAAATACAGTTTTGGAATTAAGATAGCATAATTAAATGCAGAGGATAATGCAAAAAAAAAAAAAAGAGAGCTGTCTGTGATCAGAAATTTAAGCACATTTTAAGTTTTTTGTCTCATTACTACAAAATAAGGTGGCTACTTCAAAGCAGATTCAGAATATGGTTTTGTTCTATTTTTGCCTAAGGCATTAGTTTACTAATGATTCTCTTCCGTTGCATAAAAATGATATTCAAATATAAAATACTCAATCTGTTGAAAGGCTAACTCCGATTTGTCTACCAGTCATCCATAAACAACTTGAACTAGTGGTATTGATGTTATCTCAGCTTGTTAGTTTAGTAGACATACAGTTGAAACCCAAGTGCTCCTGATAGTATAGAAGGAAGGCAGTGGCTTAAGCTGCTCTAACAGTTCAGCCAGACTTCTGACCTCTTTCCTTACATGGAGCAAGTGTTTCATAGTGAGACAGATATTCCTGAGCATACAGGAAGCTGAAAACTTACTCGGAGAAGTAAATTGATAAGGTGTTATCTACTATATGGTTAATGCATAAGAGTGTTCATTATTAATGATTAACTCAGGGTACAGATGAGCACTTGTGACAGAGTAGCTGGTGTGCTGTTGGTTCATCTTTATCTGACCATGTTTATATGCAAATGTCTTGACTATCCCTAGACTTGTTTAAGTGGAATAAGTTCAAAGATGCTAAATCAGGCTGGTTTAGGATCGCAGAAACAAGATGCTTGTATTAGCATTTATGTTTAAATTAGCATTAGAGCTTTATAATAAATGTAGAGGATCATATTTTGCATTATTGCATCCATATTTATTAGCAAACATTGCAACTGATGAGAACAGTTTCTTCAAATGGAAGTTTATTAAAAATGCAGTGCAATTACCAGTGTCTTTTATTTTTCAGTATCGTTTCTTTTATCTTTTCAACCAAATTGAAACACGATGCCTGTTATACCCTAGTGAACCTAGTATATCAGGTTATATGAGTTTATTTTTCCTGAAGTAATGTGCCTGGTATGCTCCCTACAATGAATTAAGTCTTCTTTCTAGGTCCACTTCAATGATATGACACAGTTTCCAGCATCTGCAGGCGCTGTCCCTAAGGCCAGTGAAGGCATCATTAAAGTGGCAGTAGACTTTTTCACAGGATTTACTGTGCAAGACCACTGTAGTATCAATTTCAAATATTTTTGAACACTTCATTAAAAAATTGGTATTTAAAAGAGTATATGTTACACAGGGCTTGTTGGACTGTGATGTTAGAGTCCATCTGTATCCTGTATCTTTTATCATTGTTTCATAATTAAATTGTAATATTTTGTAGACTTAATTTCAGTCATTTTGATGGGGAAGTACATGGACATATTAACGTGGTATTTGAAACTTAGAGATTTTCATCAGTGGGTCATTGGATTGCCATAGAGTGAAAAAGAACGAACTTTCACTGCAAGCATAATTGGCTTATTTCATTAGAAATCGTAGGAAGTATTACTAAAATGAGGAAAGAATATTAATAATGCATGAAACACTAACATGATTTTGTTTGGTGTTAGTGAATATTTCCCATAGCATGCAAAAATGGCATTTTTATTTTTATACAGCACATTTGACACACAAATACCAGTGCATTTCAAGTATGAAATAAAGGCTAACTCTCAGTGGGTTTCTAAATATCAGTTGGTTAAAGATGTCTGATTAGACATGTACTGCTTGGGCCAGTTAGAAGACACTGACATTCACTAAAGATAATCCCATGTGATCCTTGCCAGAAATCCAGTGGCAGTAAGTATAGCCTTCAGGGTTAGTCTGTGGTTCCACAGATGGGTTTTTTTGCCAGCAAAGCTAGCTTAAACTGTTCCCACCCCACCCATAAAGCCTCCAGCTCTGCCCACTCATTCACTGCAGGAACAAGGGAGAAGAGAAATGATGTAGCTGGATCAGTGGTCCTACCACGCAGCCCCATCAGCAATTAATTGCTCCAGCACAGGCAAAAGAGAGAGAGTAGAAAATAGGAACTGTCAACTTCAGCTTTGCTGGGAAGAGGAATATCCACAAAGACTTCAGAGTCCCTACAGGGAGACTTCCAGTTTTGTGTGTATAGATGAATGAAGATAGTGTAAAATTAACTCGGAAACACTCTTGGCATCATAAGTAGTTCCGTAGTATGAATAGAAAAGTAATCCTTCAATACTGTTTTACAAATAAGTCTTAGTAAATAATATTAACCAATTCCAAACTGTATCACTCTCTTCCACCTCCATTTGTTTTCCCAGGAAGAAGTGAAAAGAAACTAACAATGATGAATACCAATTTTTTATGTAAGCCCCCCTTTCTTTCCACCAAAAAAAGAAACCCATGAAAAATATATTCACTGCAGATAAATGCTATCTTGGTATTCTGAACTAATGATCTCTTTATATAGAGAGTTGGTTTTTAAAATGTTTCCTTTTTATAAAAGGAACTATGGGCCATATATGACCATGGGCCACTGCATGGTCGTAACACTTGACCATTAATGCTTTTCTGCGTTTACAACTGCTTATAATGACACATGCTAGTAATAAAAAGGGAGTTGATCAAATGCAGATTTCCTTGTTTCTGAATTTGTCATCGAGTCAGTTATATGAATGAGATTTTGGGCAAGATTCTTAGGTGTGTTAATTTCACAGAGTTCATTTGACTTGCCGGTAAACTGAAGTTATGCCAGCTAAGGATTTGTCTCATTGTGTTTACACACAGACAATTTCTGATTGTATAACAATGAGTGTTGAATGTTAATTAAGGTATATGATGTTATTTAATTCATTGTGCTAGACAGAGATAATCAAAATTTGGTAGTTTTGAAGGAAAGGCTCGATATTAGCGTTGTAGATTCCTTTTTTCTTAGATATTATTT
The DNA here is from genome assembly GCF_000708025.1 of Charadrius vociferus. Taxonomy (NCBI): domain Eukaryota; kingdom Metazoa; phylum Chordata; class Aves; order Charadriiformes; family Charadriidae; genus Charadrius; species Charadrius vociferus. The sequence continues at coordinate 20,378,234 of NW_009648332.1, read as the reverse complement.
ATGCCATTCAAAATGGGGCATAGCATGAATAGGTTTAAGAAATTTAACACTGAGAATATCCAGCTATTTATTGAATACTGCTTTTTCACTAACAGTGTAGAACCTACAGTACGATTCTGTTTCTTCATATGTTTCAGAGCCTTTGTCTCTCTAAGTTTCTTCATTCTATGTTGTAGGCTCGTTACAGGAAGGAGCAGACATTGCTTAAGCAGTTGCCCTGCATTCCATTGGTGGAGAATCTGCTGAAAGATGGTACAGATGGTTGTGCTCTAGCAGCCCTGATCCACTTCTACTGTCCAGATATCGTTAAACTGGAGGGTATGTCTACTGTGTCTCTCAGCTTGTAAACATATGTCCATAAAAGTTGAAGTGTCTGTGTTTGATAACCATGTGAAGGAAGGGGCTTAATTATGATATACAAGAGGCCTAATTTGTGTGGTGAGTGTAATACTAACCTTGTGCCTATTTATTTTTACATGTAAATAAAAAGAACCTATCACGCTAATATAAACATACTAAGATACATTATTACAGATCTGACTGCTGCAACACATTTGCCTTTGTGCTATGAAACTTGAAACCACCTGGAAAAGTCTTATTCTTGAAGCTGCATAAGTGCTTTCTTGTGAATCTGAGCAGTTATAGATACAAAACGTGGAAGAGGTTAGAGTTAGTCAAGCTCTGCGTACCGGCACTGTGTGGCAAATAGCTGCTCTGTGTTCTGGGCTTTTAGTTCACCTGATAGTTAGCTGTATCATTTATAGAGTAAATAAAAATATATAGTGTAGAATGTGTCCTGTAATAGCAATTGTCTGTGATGATGAGCAGCTTCATCTTGTTCTTTTGCTCAGTGGCCTGGTAAAGTCATATCTTCCTCTTGGCAACGAAGAGGCTCATGTAGTTGTAAAATGTCTTGGCAGCTAACACCCATCGTTCTCTGCCTGTGTTCTGTCCGCAATACCTTTGATGTCGTGGGAACACTTACACAGAAGCATCCTGAGAAATCCAGGAATACGAACAAGGGTATAAAGCCTGCTAAGGACTGAAATATGGAATTCATCTGCACAACCACTTTATAGGAAGCTTCCAGCACAGTTGGTGCTGAAGATGAAAGACTAAGATACATGCGTTCACCATTCTTCTTTAGCTTGTGAATTTTGTGAAGTACAACTTTCAATTTACATAAATTTTGCAGCCAAATATATACTAGTGTATGCAATTAGGGAACAGTGAAAACTTGGGTAGTGTTGAATGGGGGTAACACCTGGTTCCTTCTTAATGTTTTAGCGTGGCTGAAAATATGGACAGTCTGAGGGATCTTGTATACCTTGCTGGACCACATATATATTTACCAGCAGATTCCTGCAGCATCTGACTTTAAACAAGACAAGGCACATGTCATCTTTGGAACTTTAGTTTTAATGTTCTTGTTAGGTATCCTGACATCATCTTCCCCAAAGATATGTAAACGTATGTGTCATTGTCTCAGAAGTAAATTCAAAAGTACTCTGAAGTGACCAGAAGCACTTTAAAAGACTTTGCCCACCTGCCCTGTATTTAAGTATCATTTTTGATGCATGTTAAATTTCACTGAGATTTGGTTCTGTATTGGAACTCAGGAAGGCAGGTAACAAAAATGCATATGCAAACATGCTTAAAAATGCATTAACAAAAAAAAAAAAGTATTCATCTAGAGTTTCTCTGTAGTCTGAAATAATTGTTTCTTCTCATTAAGACTTTATTTAACTTTCAAATCTAGGTTTCCTTCAAGGAATACAGGACTAGAAAAGGCTCCCTATGTCAGTGAGTCAAGAAATTGGCTACTGTATGAAATTATATAATCCCTTTCATGAATTTATCATGTTCTATTTTAAAACTGTCTAGCACTTTAAAACCTATACTCTTCTTACCCACTGTTGCAGTGCTCCATTTTTTGCATGGTTTTAAATCTTATTCTTGTTTTCTATGTGCTAAATGTGCTTGTAGCCTGTCTACGTGCCTTTGCTGTTTTTCCAGTAGCGCCATTTGGCTTGAATAGCTTCTCCTAATCTGATGTCTACCTTTTTGATATATTTTCTTTTTCCTGTTTTGCCGGACTACTTACCTAAGCCTTTTCAGTCTCCCCTTCTGAAGTGGATTTCCATTCTTACCCTCAATAGTCGTCTTCTGCAACTAGTCCAGTTTCGGTTCATCTTTCTTGAATATGGATGGTTGTAATTGTACACAGAAATCCAGACTGGCAACTCATTTCTGCTTTTCTGTCACTGCTGGAAATAAATTTTCCAATACATTTTAGCATTATGTTTGCTTTTTTTCATAGCTGCATAATGCTGAAAGCTCATAAACATCTTTATATTGGCTAATACACGATACCTTCCTACACTGTATCACTTTCAACTAGTGAATCACAATAGAATTTTATTAGATCCAAATACATGAGTTCACATTTTGCATTACTGAATTTAACCCCATTTCAGGCAGTTTAGTTAAACATTTATTTTCATTTATCATCATCTATGGGGTTGGGATCATGGAATATGTCTGATTCCATCAGGATGGGAATCCTTGTCCTGCTTAGCATCAAAGTAGATTCCTTGTTTGAAGAAACCTTTTATCCTGAAGAATTTAAAACTGTTGTGTGGAGCTCTGTCATACATTGTTGCTTTAGGAATAAAATCTGATGTATGCTCTGGAACTATATTTAATTTTCTTTTATTCAGTCCTCCTTTTTACAAGGACTGGTGGTTTTTTTAGGAAGTTATTATTGATACTTAATTTTCTAAGAAGCAGTCATAAAAAGATAACAGGAGGTTAGTTGAGCGTGAACAGTATTCAGAGAATACTGTATAACTGCACGCTAGTCTGTTCACTGCTACTACTTCTTTGTCTTTAAATAACACTTTCAAACAGAGAGTGACAATTCATATATCAGAGACTTCAGATCCTTGTAAAATCTCATATCAAACATCTAAATCCACAAAAACAAATACATAAGACTAAACTGGTGCTGTTTTTTTGGGAAGATTCAGGGTTAATAGCATTAAAATGTACTCGGGTCTCTATGCACAGAAACCAAACTAGTATGTATGGAGCACTTTGTGAAAAAACATACGTTTCTTACTGCCGTTGCTGTATAGAAAATGTAATTGAAAAATGTACATTAGTGATTAAATATGTTTTTTCATTATATCGAAATTGCAGGAGTTAGAGCATAACTTCCATTTTAACAAAAGGCAAAGCAGACGAAAAATAAACTTCTCAATAGTGAAAAAACACAAGGTTTAGAAAAATGTCTAAAGACATAAAAGTGCAAAGATAAAATGTAGAGTTGTCGTTTCTTAAGTTTCTGAAACAGAAAAATAAAAGTCTCCTGGGGGTAAAAAAAAAAATCAAATCTGAATTTATCCAGAAAATGCTCCAGAATCCAGCAAAGCAAAAAGCACTCTTTGTCAAATCTGTAACTATATCTAATATTTGCTTCTATTCTTCCTTTTTAGATATTTGTTTGAAAGAGACAATGTCTCTGGCTGACAGCCTGTATAATCTGCAGTTGATTCAAGAATTTTGTCAGGAATACCTTAACCAGTGTTGCCATTTCAGTCTTGAGGATATGCTCTATGCAGCTTCTTCAATAAAGGTAAAAAAAAAAAACAACAAAACAAAACCATAAAACACAAGCAGCATCCACCAGACTGTTTTGCTAATGATATATTTAGTATTTTTCGGTCTGCTGCTATATGGCTGTATGAAAAAGCATGTTGCATCTCTTTTGTTATAGCATGCAACACACAAATTTCAGCAGCATGTAAACCACCTTCTTCTGGCAGTTATGTTGTTCTAGTAACTTCAAAGTTTGTTTTTTTTTTTAAATGCACTTGTGAAACTATCTACAAAAACGTTGATTTTATGCAAAACTATTTCACACCTTACCTTCTTATTAATTGTTAGTTAAAGCACGTAATCTGTGATATTTCTGTTAACATGTACTAGTGATCTGCATTAGTTTTTATTAAGACTTTCACAAAAGGACAAAATATTGAAGAGTTGTTTAGGGAATTATTACTCACAATTCTGCGTACACGATAATTTTGGGGGGTTTAACCTTAGAGCTTTTTCATGTTTGTAAAAGTATAAACTTCCAAGTTAATGTCATTGAAAAATCTAATGGGTTTATGCCCAGAACACAAGCAGGAACACAATTCCAACAAATGCAGTTGTTTGAATAAGCAATTAAGTGTTTTGAGTCATTCTAAGATTCTGCTCTTTCTAAAAGAGGGGAAAAAAAAGTTTTGCTTATTCTATCATTTTTTAAGCCTGTGTGGAAAGACAAGGAGTAATCAAATTATTTCTTGCCTAATTGTAGTTTTAATTTTTCATTCTTGTGTTTCTCTTAGACTTTCTTCCATTTAAAACTTCGTTTGCTTAAGATTCTTGTTGGCCTGCCTTTAGGGAATTAAATATTATTTTTATGGAGTCAGCATATCCATTGCAGATGGGATGTAATTGGTTTCTAAATATCTGGGTCGTTTCACTGCTTTTATGATCTTTACAGCAGTCTCACAAGCTGAGTCACAGAGGCCAGAGCCTGAATACAGCTTTGTTGTCTCCTGTAGGGTTGAACCCAATCCTTTTCAAATAAATAATGAGCTGCCAGGGTGAGTAAGGGCAGTAGGACCAGGTCCCATAAGTCTAGACTGCTGTTTTATTTTGTGTATGCAAAGTTGCATAGTGACGGCTTTCAATCAGCTTTTGGTGTTTTTAAATTTCAGATACAGTGATCTACCTACCTACTTGTAAAAAGTCTGCTGCATTGCAGTCACTCTTGCCCGTAGTTTCCCAACATGTGGTCCTACAACCATATTCGATGATCTTGAGTAGGACTCCTTCACTGCATTTTGATTGTTTCTCTCTGCTTACAGATACGTGGAATAAATGGAATGAATTAGTCTTCAGTTTAATTTATGACAATAATACCATTTTTTATAGTACTGGTTTGAATTATTTCTCAAGGCGGTATGCACTACAAAGCTTCAATTTTTAAAAAAGTAACTATATTAAATATTTTGTCAATATCCCAATGTATCAGACTTTACACTTCTAAAATGCTACAGGCTCAGTAATTTTGCTGTTTCTGAACACTGTTTTTAGAGGGGATTTAGATTTCTTTCAAAGATTTAGAGTATTTCTAGAACTGAGAAGACTCTTTTGTGATCATGTTTTTACAAGTTGCTGTGGTGTGGATACTTATTTAGATGTAAATGCTACAAAGAAAGGCTGCCAAGTTTTCTTCTAAAACTTGGCACGGAAACTTTGGCTGGTGCTATAAACTCTCTTTTTCCAGTGTTAAGAATTAATTTGCTTTCACAATAAATTCACAGTTAAGGGACCTCTTTCTTAGTTTTCCAGTACATCTGATTAGACTAAGTTTTAATAAGTGTATATATTCTCCAAAGAATTTTATTGTCGCTTTGAAAAAACTTGTATTGTAAATGGCTATTTTAAATATTACACATTGAATTAAACTGGTTAGTATAAGTCACCTTTACCTCAGTTTACAAAATTTATATAGTACCAAGTTTTAGGATTTATAGAAGCATGTGTCTTTGTTTCAGGTGTCTGTTCATCAGCAAAAATTTCTATTTGTTTTCAGGGTGACTCATACTGCACAGTAGGTGGCACTGTGCTTTTGGTTAAAAGTCTGTTAAGTTCATAGTGGTGACAGAAGGAATAAAAAGAACCGAACTGGCGATACGTTACTGGAACAAGCCTCAAGAAAAAAATTACAGCTGAGTTTTTGGAATGACAGTGCTGTGCATTGTGTGGTCCTAGAAATTACACTAGGTATCCTGACTTCATGCTAGTCCTTGAGAGGGAAGAGGGCAAAGTCTTTTTCTTTTAAGCAATCAAGCACAAAGTGCATACCTTACATTCTTTACTGGGCCCACTGCGCTGTCCTGTTATGTTAAATCAAGGTAGGTTGTAGATAGTATATGATACAGAAATTCAGTGCAGGACTTGACCAAGGTGATTGTGCCCACTTTTTGCTTTCACATCAAAATGCGCAGAAACAAAGATTAATTTAAAACTTCACTTAACTATCCAGAGTATTTGATATAGGCCCTCAGATTTTGCAGCAGATGAAACCATTGGCTTCGTTCTGGTTTAGCATAGAGGGGAAATGGGCTCTGTCTGGCTTTCTAGACAGCTTTAATGTGTCATAATCAAATGAAGCAGAAAGTAAGTTTCGTTGCTCCTCACTTGCCCATTTCTCCTCCTCTAAGAAAAATATGTTTGTGAAGTTCTTCCTGAGATGTTTACTAAGGCAGGGCTATTGATAGTAAAGAAAAAAAATATTTGAATACATTCCATGGATGCTTGAGGCACTACCAAGGGACCATACTGGTTCCTGGTGGTTTTCCTTTGAGACAGGCAAACACAAGTAGAGAGAGATTACATAAAAATAAGCACAGTATTTTCTGAATCTTCCCTGCGTGTTTAACAAGAAGAAAGAATAGCAAACCTTGGATCTCTCTTCAGTTGTGCAGATTGCTTTTTTGTCCTCATCCTCCCTCTTCCCTTCTCTTGTAAGTAGTTTTATCCTGAGACAGGATCTTATTTTTTTTTAAATATCTTGTTCTTCACTTGTATTTGGGAAAATACATAGAACTGAAAGATCTGTTTTATTGTGTCTTGACACACACATGTTCTCCCTATACAAAGAACAAGTTTGTAGAAACAGAAGAACTTGCGCAAAGTGCCATCACAGGAAGCAAGAACCACTCTGCAGAACAGTAAAGACTTATATATTGCTCTGGCCAACAGTTGGTTAGCACTGCAGTGTGATAGTCAGTATGTAGCATCTGTGGCTTGAATAAAGGTCTTATGGAATGCATAGTTCCTGAAAGGATGTTGTAAGGGACATGTATGGTCCCTGAATAGAAAGAAAAAAAACGTCTTACATGTTCCATTCGTCAAGTGAGATATATGTTGAAAGTATTTCTAAAACAGATCTTTGGTCATATTTGGTTATATTCTTGATATTTTTAGATCATTTGCTGCCAGTTTATTCTAACAGGACCATAGGGTTCAGACCTAAGAACAAGTCATTTATGAGATTAACTGTCAGAGGGTACTGATGTCAGACAGCTTGAATCATTTGATGTTTACCATGATTTGAGAGCTCACGTAGGAACTTGGCATTGAATCACTTGATACGCAGTTAATTATTGTCTTTTGTAAGTGTTCCTTTATATGAGCCTTCAAAAATGTGTGGGTTCGTTTTTTTTGTTTTGTTTTTTTTTTTTTAAATAGTGATCCTAAACTTGTGCTACTGATTTAATCTACGTGTCCTGCTGTACATTCACTTTTCATTGATAAAGGATTGAGTCAGGGCAAGACACAGATCGCAACCAATATTAGAACACCTTTTATTGATTCAACTGCTATTATTAATAGAATGAATAGAATAGGATGAACTGCTATTATTAATAGAATAGAATGCTTCTATTAATAGAATAGAAGTCGGGGGTCATAGTGGCCCACAACTGGCTTGTGGGAAGGTGTCCAGAAAGTCTCTCAAGGGGTCATTTGTCTCTTTGAGCATGTAAATACATATAAACGTGTACTTTTTGTCTGGGTGTAACAGCTACTGCCCTCGTGGGTGTGGTTAGGATTATACAACCAGTTGTTGACAGCAGCACATGCTGATGGACTTGTACAGATCTGGCCGAGTCCTGCTGTTCCGAGTGTGTGGGTTCTTGGGGATTCAACAGGGCCACAAGTCTCTGCAGCCTCTTGGTTCCTGGGAGTCTTTCACGTGCTGCCCATCAGCACAGATGCTTCCTCTCTTTGGCTGCTGTTTTCTGATAACTGTAGAGTCTGATCACCCAAACTAATGCAGAAGGCACATTTTTTTCAGAATGAGAGCTTTCTGAATGTGAATTGAAGCAAATCTGAGAGAGGATTGCTGTCTCTTGTCTGTGGAGGGTGTTCCTCTGACTTAAGTGTGGGCCAGACTCAAAACTGTGCAGAATCACAACCAAGCACAGGGAATAGGTACCTTATTTTTCCACTTAGTTACTAACCAGGGCAGACAGAACAAACATGGGCACTGTGAAGGTCCCAGTAAGCCAGATGGAGTGGCTGGTTCTGGAACTTCCTTTTTTCTTTTTTGTTCCACTGCTAAATTGAACAGGAGAATATAATATCTAAAGGATTGTTGTGGTTTGTTTTACACTAAAAATATTTATTGCATTTGAGAAGTTTTAAATGCTTGCACTTTCTTATGTAATGTTGATGGTGACCTTGCAGACAACGTAAGCAGAAGCTATAATCAGCACCATGTCCTCCCAGATGTGAAAAATAGTGTTCAAATACGTCAGGTAGATAAATCCTAGAAATTAGGAGCTACACAATGTCCACAAGTGTTGTCCAGCTTTCCCTCCAGTCTCGATGAAAAAAGTCACAGCCAGTCAGGCTGCTAACCCAAGCCTGAATTTGCAGTAGAAGGATGCATATGGACTCCGGAGGGACCTGGGGGAGCAGCTGGCTGTGCTTGGTGAGGCAGTTAGGTACGTATGGTGGGAGTCGGTCCAGGGGTTTGATTCCCATCTGGCTAGTTTAAAAGGATTCAGGATCAGGAGTGAAAAGGAAGCTTCAACCAGGGAACAGTTCTTGAAGAGAAGATTTCTCTCCTGAGAAGGGACCAAATGTTCCTGACATTATTTAAAGGGAAGCAGCGTGGTTTGCTTTCACTGCTGGTAATCAGCCAGTTTTCCCATTTCTTTGTTCTGGTCTGAAACAAGACATGCTGGAGTTTTCAACCTGAGTTGTTGTGGCACTTATTAACCTGTGGCAGGAGATACAACAAACTGGTATTGCATGGATCATACACAGAACTGTAATTTTTCCTTCTCCAGAGAGTTTGAAACACGTCAATTTTCTTCAGTCTTGACGCATTTATGTTGGCACTTTTATAACATATAAACTATGGATTTGCATTTGAGGTAATCTACTTTCCTGGCCTACTGAACAGAGATTTTAATGTGCATCATGATAGAAATTTTATAGTGTATTTTTATACTCATTTTGAGAAAATTGCTAAAAGCATCTATGGCAGCTTTTGCATTCAATTTTAGTGGATAGAAGCCTGATTACAAATTATTTGTGTATATGACCTTGTAGTTATTAATCTATAAACATGCAAATCTAAAACGTATAAATATTAGAAGGATATAATTTATTTTAAGTGGCAAGGTTGGACACACTATTTCTGTTAGCTAATTTGATTTAAAAATTAATCGTGGTTTTAAAATTGTGGAGGGGGACTAGAGATGTTAAAGAAAATAATTTATCTTTTTTTGTATACAATTTTATAAAACAAGCTATCTTATATCTCCCTTTGATACAGAAGCAAGTAATGACTTTAGATTTCATACTCAGAATACTGGATATATTTTTTTTTTCAAAAGATAATCCTCCAAAATCTGTTAAAACAGAAGGATTTTTATTGTACAGTGCCAGAAGATGCAATAGATAAAATGTAACCAGTGATACAGCTGACTACATACAACTAATGAACAATCTGCAAATATCAAATGGAAAAAAGGAAATCAGAATGTTTAGCAAAGAAAAGCATCTATGAAGCTGCAAGTCTGCCATCTGCTGTTCAGTGGTTTTGAGCCAGTCTGAACTGCTCAGAGCTTAGTTACATTTTAGTGCTATTAAAATACTTCTGAATATTTTGAAATACTCCTGAATATTTTTGTGTGTAAGTGCATGTGATAATCGTGTGATGAGCTATTAGAACTTTTGTCAGCATAATCAAGGCAAAATACGTGGAAATAATATCTACATTCTTTCAAGTCCTGGGTAGCAGGATTACTACAGACCCAAAGTTAGTTTTTCCAAAAAATTAAGTTATTTATCATCAGTCTTCCTCTTTGGTCATTATTATTAACATCCTTTTCTGACTAAAAATAACTTGTGAGAAAATGCGGTTTCCATCATGATGTTTCACCATCAAACGTCTAAAGTAGCCTCAGTTCTAAGCAGGCTGTGCAGCCAACAGTTTTGTTCTTACTTCAGTAAATGCTGCTTTGGTGATTTTGGAAAGACAAGCTGTCTTGCAATAGCTCAGGACTGTGTAGGAGATATTCTCAAGAGCAATATCTGAGTCCTTCATAAAATACACACACTATTAAATGCGACATTTCAACATAAACATAAGAAATTGGAGTATTTAAATACAATATTATTTCATATGGAGACAAAGGTATGATTAGAACATTTTATAATTGGTAGTAAAAAAATCAAGTTAAAAATGGAAAATTTGAGGGGGAATATTAAGAGAAAAATTGTAGAAATTGTAATATTTAGACACTGTAGTATTAAAAATCATGTTTTGTCTGAGAAGTACATCTGATACTCTTTTTTCTTGGTGCATATTGCTTCTTAATGAAATCAGTGTGATACCAAAAGGCTATGCTTAGCATTTTCTTTGAATGGAAAAGATTTTGCTATGAACTTTTCCTCATTCAGTTCTGTTCTGCTGAATAAGCAGAGACGGGGTTTTTCCTAGTCTATTTATAGCTTGTATGTAATAACTATGGCAACATCTGGCCGATCCCTTCACCGTATACTAAAGCGTATGGGCATCTTTCAGTCTAAGAGTATCCCTTTGCTGGAGTAAAGGCTTATCTACATTAGAAATATTCGGGAGAAACAAATCTGAATCAAAAGTGTCAAATAGATATTTAAAACTGTATTTTCAAATTTACTAATACAGAATTGAATACAAAGCAGTTTTCTTCTCTTCGCTACTGGATCATCACAGAAAGCTTCATCTTTCTGCTTAGATTTTCCTGCTGTAGCTGGTGAATTGGCAACAGAAGACTTACAGACTTTGCAGCCATACATGCCTGAATCAACCAGAAAATTTTTTCATTGGACAAATAAAAAGTTAAAATAGAGACCACTGGTTTTACTTTCTCAGAATTTGTCTGATTGTTTGTTAAAGAACTGCCAGCTAAATCATTTGCTGTACTCTTATAACTGCAATTTGTTAGCTGATATTTAATATCCCTCGTTCCTGTAAAATCCTTCAGAAAAGAAATAACATTTATGTTGAATATGTAGGTCTCTTGCCTACAGAGTTGTGTGAAATTGAATGAGTAAACTATTTGTAAGTTTAAACTAATTCTTAAAGACTATGTGCGTTTGTTTAAGGTGTCCAAATGCAATTCTTAATCTGCAGCAAGGTTTTCTTGGAAATAAATGCAGGCCTTATTGCTAACAAAGGGCTGGAAATTAGAAAAATGTCCCGTGCTCTGCTAACGAGAATGTTTCATGCTCTATTAATATCTATAATGGCAAAGTCTATACTGAAGATCATCTTCAGGTATATAAATGATGTAGAAGCCGACTCCATTCTAAAAAACAAAATAACAGCTGTCCTTGATCAAACCAAAGGTCCACCTGGTGCCATATCCTGTTTCCCACAACAGTTTGGTGATGGCAGAAGCCAAAGCAAGTAGAGAATACCAGGGCAAGCCATGGGGGTTTTTTGTGAATAGGTTTAAGAATTCTGTCCCATAACATGTAACTTTATGTACTCAACTGATATCCTTTACTTATAAGCAGATTTTTCCCTATATTTGTTTGAAAGAAAGAAAAGGGGGGGGGAATAGGTAATTGTCTGCTTTTTTACTAAATCAGCTCTGACTTCTTTGTGTTACCTCAAAACTCAGAAGAGACGTTGGTTTCCTTTGAAACTCTTCTCTGAAGCAAATAATTAAATAAATTCCCACATTCTCTGAGAGACTATTTTCACTTCATTTCGTTCTCAAAGATAAATAAAAAGAGACATACCATCTGATAGTTGAGTGTAAAAATGCTAATTTTCTCAAGCACAGGAAGTTTTATAGGACCAAAATTTAAGAAAGCTTTATTTTTTAAAAAAGGTCACACGGAAAAATATTTCTGGGTTTCGGTATTAGTTTATAAGTTGCAAGTGCTCTTGATGGTCTTGTTAGATTGTATAAATTAAACCAATAAGTTTTTTAATTTATATTTTTCCATTTAAGCTGTGTGAAATGTTAAATGAAAATAGCATAAAATGGAGAAAATAGACCAGATATTTGAAATTATTCAGTGTTAACGACATGAAAAAAGTGACTAAGGACACTTGCTTTTGTAAGTATTGTTAACTAGACATTATTGGGTTCTATTGCAGAAAGATTTTCTTTTTTTAAACTAACTGTTCTAAAAAGTTGTTTAATTATGGTTTCCCAATTTCATGTGTAAGTAGAGGTTTGTATTTACCTTTTCAGACTTCATAAGACTGGTGGCACAAGTCTGTGCGAGTGCTTGACCTAGCTCAGGTCCGGATGCTCGTTAACCTCATTCATTGATATTTCTGGATATGAAGTAGCACTGAACCATATGGATGTAGCAGCTTAGGTCTGTGATCGTTTGGTCTCTGAACTCATCGGCCTCCACAGTCAACAAAACTTCTGGTCTTTTGGCACTCCTTATTATATACTTTTGCAGCTGAAACCGCTGCTACTGCTTCTGCCTTTTTTTTCTATTGATTTTTTTGTTGTTATTGCATTTCACATCACTAGTTGTTTCTTCCTTTTCACCTGTTTTTCCCCTTGTGTTAAATCTGATGGCTACCATGCTTCTGTGTTTCATAGCTGTGTAATGGAAAAATACCGTAGGGAGAATTTTCAGCAATTTATTAAGTGTGCATAAATCTTTGGAGAGAAAACCTTTCTCTTGTTCTAACCTGCTTTGAACAAATGCTGCTGCTGGGTTTTGTTTTGCATTAAGGACTTGTAAATTTGGGTAGATCTTCACAAATGTGGCAAAAAGCCATGTACTTGACACAAAAGCCTAAATCAGAATCACAATTCCTGCCCTAAAACTAAGGGCTACCAGAGTTTTTCATGTTAAAAAGCTCCGAAAATTTTATTGCCTAGCCTTGCAAAACAATGGGCTTTTCACTACTCTTTTTTTATGGAAATGGCTAATCTGTTTGACAGGCATCTTTTTCCAACTATCATGTAGCTCTCTGCCCTGCCTGCAGGACATCAGGCCTGAGCATATGCTGATTATGAAACATTTCAACCCAAACAGTTGCAATCTGGTCAAGTTATGTGTATTAGATAGTTGGTGCTACAGATCAGTCTTACTGATCTCATTTTCTAAGAAATCAGTAGAGAAGAGATTGTAAACTGGATGAAATGCAGAGGCATATCCCGAATGCTGCTTAATCTAGTTATTCACAGGCTTGTGTTCTAACACAAATTTCTTTTTTTTTCTTTTTTTGTAGAGCAACTACATGGTGTTCATGGCAGAATTGTTCTGGTGGTTTGAAGTGGTGAAGCCATCATTTGTACAACCTCGTGTTGTTGTGCATCCCCAAGGTAATTATATTAAGGATTGGGTTTAGCATGCATGTTTTTAATATGTGTGTGTACAGATTGCCATTGTGTTCACAAATACAGTGAATATTTTCGTTAACAGGATTTGGCGGTGTACAACCCCCTTAAAGAAGGAGCAAAGTACTCTTTCCTTGTGTTAATCTTCGTCTCATCTCATAAATCATAATTAGATTTTGTTGTCTATTACCAAAAATTCATTTAAATTGTTGTGGTGTAATCACTTGCAAATTTTCCTGACCTAAACAAGCTTAGAATCCGTTTATGCCCATGCAGGGATTACAAACATAATAAGGAGCCAAGAATAGAATTTAGCCTGAAGAGCTTGTATTGCTGAGAAGATACCAAGAAAAAGGAACATAAATCTGAGAAAAGTAGACAGATATTTAATTGTAAAATTGCATTTTGTACCTAAGTGCAAAGGCAGAGTCTTCTATCAGTAAATTCTCAAATTTAAAAATCCACCTCTCAGGAAGATCTTGAGATCTGTTAATGAGTACAGAGTCATGGTAACTGAAACATTCAGACAGTACTGCTGTGATTGCCTCTCCAAGAGCTAGGAAGAGATTTTCATTGTGTGGCTTTTATACCTTTTTTCTTATTTATATGCTTTATAGTACACACAAATCAGATTTAAATCTTTTAACTGATTTAGGATATGATCAGAATACTGTTTTCTACCTGAAAAGTCCGTCTAAGGGTTTGGGGAAAAATATTCTTATCAGAAAAATTTCTTCTGGAAGAAGAATATTTTTTTTGGCTAAAAAGATTGCTTCCTTTTAATATTGTGGCTCTTTTTAAAATTTTTTTTCTTTATTATTTTTCCCTTGCCTTTTATAGTCATTTTTGTCATTCTCCATTCCCTTAATTAGTACCAATATGGGAACTTTGGAAGAGGTAAAGCTGCAAGGAAGTGGCTGGGTTTTAATCTCAATAACAGAACCAATGAAAATCCTTAAATTCTTTGGAAATCATTACTTCACATTACTTCGGATAGCTTTTCTACTATGGATTTTAACTAAATACTAAACTATAATAACTTGAGCTTTGTTCTTCTTGGCAGCTGAACCTGCAAAAGATGCAGCTTCTGCTCAGGGCTTGAACGCTAGCAGAAGAAATTACGTGGATGGCCCATCTGGTTCTGACTTCGTAGCCAGGTAATGTCAGAGAATCACTAGTACAGTTTCACAATCTTCTCCTTTCTATTAAAAATCAAACACGGGAGGGTTTTATTTAGTTTTGTTGCCTATTTGCAATGCTCAATGATTTGAGTTACCAAATATAATGTGTAGAATTTTGTGGAAGATCCCATAGTTCCAGCTATTTCCTCCACTGCCCCGTTGCACGGCAGGCAACGTGTTTGTGTTTGTACAATTCATGTTTGCCACTTGGACAGCATGCTGTTGTCTTACCAATTTCCAAAACAACCCTTCTGATTCAGCAGAGAAGTGTCATATGGCCTCCCTGTCCTCTTCAATTTCGTGTGGCGCTGCTGACCAAGTCTGCTCTGAAAAAGCTATTTTTCCAGAATTCACAGCAAATCTTCCCAAACCAGTGAAGAAAGTAAACTAAGATAACAGCAAGAAAACCACTGAGTGATGGTTTTAGTTTGGTCTGATTATGTTATTTAAGTACCATGAAGGTCAAGTAGGTAAAAATAATTACTTATGTTATGATGAACTTCCCAAGTCTTGTAAGCATCAAGAATGGAAAGCTAACAGCTTTGTTAATATGTTTTGCATTATTTGTATTTTTGTAAATATACGTGAAACATTATTTTTAGTATTACTGTTACAGATTTGGAATATAAAAAACATCCTGTTTCCCTTGTGTTCTCATATTTGATAAGAGGCAGAAATTGCTCATTAGGCCTTTTTAATCTTTCTTTTTACAGGCTAAAGAAAGCCTTCCAGTGATCTGATCTGAACATAGGGGATGAGGGGTAGCATAGCATCATTTATAATTTGAGGGCAAAGGTTTATTGATTGTGTCTGAACTGACACAAAGGAGAAGGATAAAATTAGCATTTTGATTGTATATTCAGCAAACTGTTGGTTGCCAACCCAACTAATCCTGTACAGCCTTTTCTGTTGGTTTTGGATGGGGCTTTCAGGGGTGAGGTGTGTTTGGTTGATTGTGGGGGGAGGTTGGTTTCTTTTAGTATTTAGGAATCTATGCTGACTGTAATCAAGGAGTAATATTTCTTACTATCATTAAATGCTGTGATTCCGAGTCTTTTCCCTGAGTTTATCTGAAGTGTTTCCCTTGTAGACAATGAAGTTATTTTAGTGTAAACTGAGCACAGAGGCCAGGAGAACTAGAAACAGTATTTGAACTTAGGTTTTGGAACAGGGGTGCCTAAGGCTATTTGCACCTTGCAAAGGCACTGCAAGCAGTCCAACAAAGGGCTTGTAAAACTATGACTGTCCTATAGAACAAAGAAAGGTTTGCAGTAAAAATCACTATTTGTATGTGGCTTCCAACCTGATGAAAGGTTTGCAGTAAAAATCACTATTTTCCAACCTGACGTCCCCCTTTTAGAGCCCTTCATGAACAAAATTTTAGTGACTTATCTTTTAGAAGTTCTATGAAGATAGTAAATCATATGTCAGTTACACTTAAGACCAAATTAAACTAAAGAAACAGAGTTCTGTGCCATCCTTACTCGTGTGCTGTAGTGATCACTGTGGAGATTTTCTTTAAATGTAAAGAAAGTTAGTAGAATAATACTGGATAACACAAGAGAAGTCTATCTGTAGCATTGACTGTGTAAAAACCAAACCAAACCAAACCAACCTCACAGCTGAAGCCATTAACCATGCATTGATCACTGCTGTGACAAATTGTGTCAGTAACATAGTATCTTTTTCATCCAAACAAATCTACTTTTTCTCTAAATTTTTTTAAATTTTGGCTGTGCAGATGGTTTTGGCTTCCTCACTGAAGAGGACTGATTGGAAGTTTTATGATAAGCATCTGAATTCAATTCATAAACACTTATAAAAGCTTTTATGTGTCTTAGTGCTATTATCATTCCAAATTTAACTATTAAGTCTGTAAGTTGCCACTAACGTGTTTTGCAATATTCCTTATGTTTCCTGAGACATGTTCAGAGATATAGTAAAAATCATTGTAAAGCCCTTATGGGCGGTGGGTTGCGTATTGTACTAGCTCATCACAACACTGTTTTAGTGTCTCTACAAGTGATGGATATGGTTTTGTGTTGGAGTATTATGAAAGCAATCCATGAATAATAGAAAGAGCTATATCTTTCCTTATAAACCAGTGTACTTCATCCAACTTGATGATACTTCACTGCATTGTAAGACAAAGGAGGGGCCTAAGAAGTTATCTGAGATGGTAGGAATCTAACACACAGGCTGCAGGTTCCCAGGCAGAACAGACCTGACTGCAGGATGCCGTGGTCCTGGCCTTCCTCCTTGTCCCGACTACACGTTCTTGCCCCCTTGAGTGTTTGACACTGTCATTTCAATGCACAAAGACAGAAAAAACTAAACCAGTCAGAAAGTGATTTTTTTTCTGTTGGCTTCGCTTGTTAAAATGACTCAGAGGATTGGATGGAGAGCCAGATCCAGCGCAGAGGAGGGAGTGGGACTGTGGCAGCGAGCAGTTGCGATGTCTGAGGTTGCCATGGAACCACAGTCATGGTGCCAAAATCAGTCTTTTCTTGAGGGAAAATGAAGTGCATGGATTTTCTTTGTGGTAGCAAATTTTCATCGGCAGCTTGGTGAAATTTTGAAAGCATGCTTTTCTTTTAAGATAACTTATAGAGATTATATCTATGATTTTTAAACTTTCAAAGAAATCTCAAATGCCATTTAAAACAGACATTTCATGTAGCTATTAATACAAAAATTCAATAATGTATGAGAACCTATTTTGAATAATTTAATATATACTTATGAAAGATGCTTTTGTAGATTGTAAAACAGCAATATTTTTCTTAAATTGAGGTGAATATCCTTCCCACAAATACTATTTAGAAACATTTCTACAGCATATTGTATATAAACCATAAAAGCACTAAATGTATTTTGAAAATTACTGATTGAAAAAAGGGAGTTTGGGAGTCTGCTCTTCAGCTCAGTGAACAAAATTCAAAACATGAAAGGATTTAATCCAGCGTGTTTTTGAAGTCTGGCTTCTTTAGAAGTGTTTTACATACAAATGCATGTGTCTTTGTTCTGATCCTGAAGAAGCATCTTGACCAAAACATTGAATTATGTTAATCCTATTCTGGATTAACACAGCTCTAGTCTATTACAGACCTTCTCTGTGAACCACAGAAAGGTATCTGTTCTAAGCAGAAATGTAGGAAATCTTTGTAATTACACTGTTTTAGTAATGAATATATTTTTTTTGTGTTTACAAAGTCATGTCTATCACAAAATCTCCTTTGTCCGCTTCTAGTGCATATTGTGGTCCAGACACAAAGTAGAAGTTTAAGATTAAGGAACTGAAAAGAGATGCATGAAAAGTATGTGATATTAGCTACAGTCTCTCAGTTTTGAGGCAGTAGGAATTGCCTTTGTTGATGCTTATGTTTGGGTTTTTTCCTAAAATCAAATATAAAAATGAAGACCTTCTAATAATAACATTTACATGAAATAAATCAGGTATGTTAACAAAACTAATGCCACTCTGTGGCCATCTGTGCAGGAGAAATATATTTTTGTATTTTTGACTTATCAAATTACCTGCATTAGGTCCAGTTAAAGGTAATAACAGCATTCTCTTTTTAGTTAATAAATTAACATTTCAAGAACAGAATTACACCTCAGTTTCTTCCCTGTCACAAAAAATAAATCTGTTTTTGTGTTGGCCCAGGACATGAGGTCTGGTTGCCCTTTTGTAATGTGGCTTTTAATATATTACTTCTAAGTTAATGTTGCTTGCTTTGTAGATTGGAAAGTCCAGCTTATACGCCATCTCACCAACTGCATACACCCCAGCAGCCTTACTCATCTGTTCCAGGTAACAATTTACAAATGGGTGGAAGAGGCAGTAAGACAAGGTGTCATCTTCTGAGTAAATTGCTATCTTGCTTATATTTAGTGAAACATTATTTATGCAGAAATTACTGGGAGAGCTTTACATGAAACACTAATGAATGAGTTCTGTAATTTGTAAAATGTACAAATGGGAAGTTTGTTTTTGTATCTCTTATATTGTTTTTTTTTTAATTCTACTTCTGTTATGATTATGTGGAATATGGCTTACAGCAAGTATTTGT
Source organism: Charadrius vociferus (assembly GCF_000708025.1). Taxonomy (NCBI): domain Eukaryota; kingdom Metazoa; phylum Chordata; class Aves; order Charadriiformes; family Charadriidae; genus Charadrius; species Charadrius vociferus. The sequence continues at coordinate 20,359,538 of NW_009648332.1, read as the reverse complement.
AGTATATTTCAGTAGTATGTGTAGTATATTTTACTCAGTAGTAAATTCTTTCAGGGATGAGGGGCATAATACATATTCAGGATGAAATTGACTCTGTTGGTCTACTTGTATTTTCAATATAAAAACACTTTTCTTTGTCATCATTGCAGTGTTCTAAGTAGTGAAGCAAACTAACTTGTTAAAGCAGCAGAAGGTGATGTTAAAATAATTTTTCATAGCAGTTACCTTAGGTTCTATTTTAATTTCACTTAGGAGTCATCAGAAGGTCCACATCAATGTCTTATGTAGATGGGCATGTAGGGACATGGCCCAAAGAAAAAAGGTAAGTAGTCTTACCATATGAGTTGGTGAAAAAAATATTCTTTTTGGTCATAAATAGTAATAAATGATGCATTGTAGTTTGGATTTTCAGAATCCTGTAATAAGAGTTCTTGTAAGGGACATGCAAAAGTAGAAAGAGAAAACTGTATCATGGATTAAGAACTCTGAAATAGGAAAAAAAATCAGAAATAAATAATCTATTTTTTACATTGAAATGAGATATATTTTAGGTATTTGCATTGTTGCCATTAAAGATGTTCACATTTACTCATCGCAATCAACGAAAAGTGGTAAGAGTTGGCTAATGAGCTCAGTAGTATTTAAACTTGTATTATTTTGGGGATAGTAAGAACAGTCAGGCTGAATGGTTTGGTTTTCAGTTAGACTGGTCATAAACTCTTAATCTGTAGGGTGTAAACTAAAGTTAAAATGGTAAGAGTTAGAATGGTGGGTTATTCAGTAAGTATAAACAGTGTATCTCTTCACACCTTCCTTCTGATCTACTATGGCAATTCCTATATTCCTGAAACACACAGAATTTATTCCAAAGTAATAACAAGCACTGGCTATCACTGAAGAAAATGCTTTTATATTCTATTTTATTGTGCATTTTTCATTTATTGTATGTATAGCTCTTTATGAAATAGATATAAATGTATGTGTGTATTTATATATTATATTATTATGTTTGAGGCTAGGCAAAATATAGTACACTTAGCAGTGCCTTTAATACTACGATCTTAAAATAATTTTAAAACTGAATGACCGAATGTGAATATTTCATTATTACTAAACATGAGTTGCTCAGTTATTTCCTTTATTCTAATCTCTATTAGGTCATCATTACACGGAGTTTCATTTGACATTTCCTTTGACAAAGAAAAAAGCATTCCGGTGTCTACTCCAAACAGAGGAATTACTAGATCTGTGAGCAATGAAGGCCTTACGGTAAACATCAACCGCATGCCGAAACATATTAGAAAAAATCTGTCATTCAAACCAGTAAATGGAGAAGAGGAAAACCAAGATATTGAAGAGGAAAAGGACGTGATAGCTCATAAAGACACAAAGGTCAATCAGTCTCTTAACACAAATCAAAAAAATGCCAATGAGAGCAGCCGCTACAGGTTTCCAAACGGAGCTCTGCAAAACAGGGCAGTTCTGGATGATTTTGGCAATCAGATTGAGACACCAAGCATTGAAGAAGCTTTGCAGATAATTCATGACACTGAAAAATCTCCCAGAGTTATCCGACCAGACCAAATTACAAATGGGTTCTTCCTTCACAATCAGGAAATGAGCATCTTGAATTCAAACATTAAACCAAATCAGTCTACCCCTGATATAATTACAGACACAAAAGGTGCTCTGAGTCCTGTGACTGACAATACAGAAGTAGATACCGGAATACATGTCCCTTCGGAAGATATTCCAGAGACGATGGATGAGGATTCTTCTTTGAGAGATTATACTGTAAGCATGGACTCTGACATGGAAGAACCATCTAAATTTCTCCAGGATTATGACATGAGAGCTAGCAATCACAGAGATCAATTAAGTCCCTGTCCCAGCTCAGTAAGTACTAAATCACAGGCAGGCAGCAGTGCTTCTTCAAGTTCAGGGGTTAAAATGACTAGCTTTGCAGAGCAGAAATTCAGGAAGTTGAATCATACTGATAGTAGAAGCAGTGGAAGCAGTTCCCAGAAAACCACACCAGAAGGTTCTGAGCTGAACATCCCTCATGTGGTTGCTTGGACTCATATTCCCGAGGAGGCATCTGTTCCTCAAGGAAGAGACACTACACAGTTACTGGCTTCTGAAATGGTGCATCTTAGGATGAAGCTAGAGGAAAAGAGACGAGCCATTGAAGCACAGAAGAAGAAGGTTGAAGCTGCATTCACAAAGCAGCGGCAGAAAATGGGAAGAACAGCATTTCTAAATGTTGTGAAAAAGAAAGGTGACGGAGTATCACCTCTCCGAGAAGAGGCAGCAGGAGCTGAAGATGAGAAGATATTCACTGACAGTAATCGGTTGAAAGAAAAAGAAACTGAAAAATCAGAGGAACAAACTAGTAAGACTTCAGAATTAATAAAAGAAACCCCTGAAAATTCTCACAGCAAATGGTTAAAATCTCCTGCTACTCCCATGGATGCTGAAAAGCAATGGAATTTAGCAAGCCCCTCAGAAGAAAATTTTAATGAAGGAGATATAAGAAATGCAACGTCTGTCCCTTCAACAGGAGATGTTGATGCAGATGAGAGAGCAACAGGCTTGGGTTATTTCTCCTCCTCAGCCGTCTCCTCAGAAACAGATTCGGGACTTTAAGTCTTCATCAAGGCAAATGGGAACTCCATCTCCTGTTGCACCTTTCTCACAAGAATCTCCTCGCTCTACACATCAGTCTCCACAGTCTTCCAACAGGAAGAGTGCCTCTTTTCACATTAAAATGCAAAGGACTCCTAGGCCAAATGAACTGAAAATAACACCTCTAAATCGTACCTTGACTGCCCCGCGGTCTGTGGATAGTCTTCCCCGTTTGAGGAGATTTTCTCCAAGTCAGGTTCCCATTCAGACTAGATCATTTGTTTGCTTTGGAGATGATGGTGAAAATATAGGTGAACCTCAGTTAAGGGGAAATCTTTTGAAGGAAGTCAAGCCTCCAGAAGAGGGAGCAAAAGAAGAAGGACCAAAATTGCTGAAACAGTGTGAACAGAAGTTGGAGGAAAAGGAGATTAAGCCTATTGAATCTAATGTTTCTGAAGTATTATCTCAGCCTATCACAGAAACTGTCTGCCTCACCCCAAATGAAGATCAGCTAAGCCAACCGATTTTACCAACACCAGCTCCCAAAACAGCTAACTTAATTGAAGTTTCCCTATCGGATTTGAAGCCACCAGAAAAAAATGAAGTATCTGTTGAGAAATATGAAGGTGAGAGTGATAGAGAACAATTTGAGGATGACCAGAAAGTGTGTTGTGGATTCTTTTTTAAGGTAAGAGAACTAGTGGATATGTATGTCTGCTATTAAGCTTTCTTTGAAAAGGAAATTCTTAATTCAGATATGGGTTTCAGTGATAGATTTCAACTGAAGTCAAAGCAGATGGTTCTGCAGCTCTAAATGTACAAGCATATCTTTTGCACTTGATGACTAAGGTGGCATCATAAGAGTGGTGAGATTCTGCCATACTGCAGTTCTGAGCATGCCAGAGTATCCCTTTCCATTCATAGTTATGGAAGAGTGCTTGGAGTTTTTGGTGAGGACGATGCATGCTGAATGTAGATTTTTAACATAAGCTTTGGTGACCTTAAACATGCTTACATCTCACCCTCGCTTCCCGTCCCACCCCCAAATTTAATTAAAAGTTTTTGAAACACATAACAGCCTGCATTTTTTAAAATGTTGAATGCCTCTGAGTTGCACTTTGGAGAGCCTTTTTTCCTGTCTTGGCTGGCTTAGGAAGTATAGTCTTCCGAGACTCCCTTTTGAAGTTGGTGTTTGGGAGCACTCCCTGTTGTCTAGACACTGAAAGCTGTTGAGATTTTTAATTTCCATCTTGGAATGCCCCAAAATCTTGTATCACGTATCTGAGATGTGCTTTGCTTGTCTGAAAGCATTCCTCAGTTCTGACAAAACACCTGGGTTGATCAGCAGAAGTTACTTCCATATGCTGCATAGCTACTGCTTTTTGTGATAAATTACCTTCATCTTCATACACGTAGAATCTTCTGAAGCTGCATGCAGAAGTTTATGCAGTGTGGGATCTGACTCTAAACTAAAACATTTCACTAAGCAAGTCTTCTCATATCAGTGTTGAATTTTGTTTGACTTGGGAAGGAAAAATTGCTTTATGAAAAGTTTTTAGTAGTCTTAAGAAAAATCTTTTCAAAGAATCTTATTTCAAATACTGCAAAAGTGTGTTAGGATATCGCAACCCAGTGTACAGAATTAAGTGTCTAATGACTTGGCAAAATCAGTTGCTGAATTCAGAAGTCTTAATATTTTTGGGTCCTTTTCCTTCAAATGCTGTTGCTGCTAGGATGATCAAAAGGCAGAAAACGATATGGCAATGAAACGAGCAGCATTATTGGAGAAGCGTTTGAGAAGGGAAATAGAGAGACTCTGCTTCGAAAGCAGCAGCTGGAAGCAGAACTAGAACATAAGAAGGAAGAGACAAGGTAAAACTACATGTCCCAATCCAAATGATCAGTAACAGTGAACGTGAAAATGTCTGACTTAGTTAAAAGCGTAACTTTCATGTCAAAAAATTGCATCTTAATATCCCGGGTATTTAATCCTAGAGCCAGATGTGCTGAGGAGCCCAGCTGAAGACACATGCCAGCTGGTCCTGCAAAATCAGCAGGTGGCATCAGTCTGTAGCTCAGACTCGACATATGAGCCCTGCTGGCCTGAATGAAGCTCCTCAGAGCATCACCCTGCCCTGCACTTCATGTTCTGAGGGAGAGTCTGTCACTTTGGGCTCCTTTCTGGACAAACGCAGAATGCTCACTCTGTTACAGCAGTCAAGCTAATAAACATGGGTTTGATTTTACTAGTAACAGTATCCCAAAAAGTTTAAACTGTCTGACAATTGTAAAAAAAAACCAAGTTCCTTTTACTGATGTCTGAGAACTCAGAAGTTACAAAAATCTGATACCTCTGTTGTCCTCACTGTGCTAGCTAAAACTGTTAATTTGGAAAGTTTCTACTGCTGAATTTATTTGATAATGTTTTTTAGACGCAAAACAGAAGAAGAACGTCAGAAGAAGGAAGATGAACGAGCACGGCGAGAATTTATTAAGCAGGAATATATGAGAAGGAAACAACTAAAGCTTATGGAAGAAATGGATACTGTCATAAAGCCGCGTTCCCTCTCAATCAAACAAAAAAAGCCACGTCCGAAATCCATTCATAGAGATCATATTGAATCACCTAAGACACCAATCAAAGGTCCACCAGGTAACAAACGTTCATGTGGAAAAAGAGTCTGTTCATGCTAAAACACCAGTTTGTGTTTTGGTACTAACAAGCACGTGCATTTATAAGCGTCTTGTGCTCAACTGCAGCTGCACAGGACCAAACTGGAAGGCAAAATTTGCCAATAGAAATGAAAAGATGAATGTCACTTACCTGCTATGCATGCATGCATATATCAACAAACAAAAAGGTTAACTGTATGAAAACCCAGTGGAAGCACCAACGTGTGTTGCAAGTTTCATATACACCCCTGTATTCTTCACTAATCTCTTCTTGCACCTGTAGAGTTAAGAATGAATAAAGGTTGGGAGATAAGAGATCAGTAAATAAAATGGTGATTATAAGGTAAGAGTACTTAAGCTCCCACTTAATACAGACAAAATCAAAATTAAAAAGTTACTTTTATATTTCCTGTTTTATTCTATTTCGCTTGCTTACCTAGTGCATGTATAGTTATGAACATAGCAACACTAACTGTGTGGAACAACTTAGCATTCTTTTAGATATCGCATAACTGTAGTAATGATGGGAAGCAGTATTGCCAATTTACAATCAGAAAAAGTAAGCAGACTGCTCAGTGATCCTTTTTGTTACAGCATCGTACAGCCTTGTCGTTCTGCTGCATTTTCTCTAGCTGCTTCCCTCTGTCTTCCAGTGTAATTTAACGTGTTCCTTAACACCTTCCAAGAATCCATCCCAAGCTTTAAATTAAGACTCTTAAGCTCTCTTTCATGAGTACTTATTAACTTTGATTGCATTCTTTGATTTGCATGGTGCCAATATTCCCATGTCCATACTTCTCATTAACGCTTAGCCCGAGACCATCCCAGGTGGCTGCAAATGGCTGGGTGTGTCAGCAAGTGTTTAGATGAAGTGCAGCACATATGCATGCAGGTATATCATGTATGGGTGTAAGAGTCTCGTATATAAAAGCTCTTACTGCCTTTCTGATGGATGCTGGTGTTGGGTCTAATGAACAGACTCTGCTACTTGCATAGGTTTATAAGCCTTAACTTTGTTTTTATCCAGGTTCACAGCTTTATCGTGTTTTTTCAGTATCTAGTCTTTCATTGGCATCGCTGAATACAGGGGACAATGAGAGTGTGCAGTCAGGCAAGAGAACACCAAGGTAAAGCTAAAATAACCGTTTCATGTAATAACACTTGATAATCAGCTATTTAAAACTAGCATGAATTTTAAAGAGGTCGTGTATATATTGTGTACTCCAAGAACAGGTATGTTTTCCTGATTTGAGACATTGATAGTTTCCACTGTCAGGCATTAGGCAACTAAGCCACGATCATTTGTTTCACAAATTTAACTAAGTAAACCAGTTGGGCAGCTATAAATGAGGTCAAACCAAAATGCTTTTCACGCAGCCTCTTTAATTCACCTGCTTGTATTTAAGTCTCAACTTGTGGATGTTTTGTTAAACCTGTATGCTACGTGCAGCTACATAGCTTCTTTTCTTTTTTTAACACAGAAGCTTCTTTTCTGATTTTTTCCCCTTGACAGCTGTACAGGGAAGTATTGAATGTTCAGTAGGACTTCAGCCTTTTCCAAACACCAGAATTTATTTTGCATTAAAAATCACCTGAAAATGAAATAAAAAGAGAACACTTGACTGGCTTTTGCAGTAACCACAATCGGAAAAACCTGTAAATATCTTGTAATAATTTCAGAAAACATGACAATCTTGCTTAGACTTTTAAATGCAAAACTATTCACATTTGAGTGCTGTCGTGGTTTAGCCCCAGCCAGCAACAAAGAACCACGTGGCTGCTCACTCCTCACCACCTCCTGTGGGGTGGGGGGAGAACCGGAAGAAAAAGGCAAAACTTGTGAGTTGGGATAAAGACAGTTTAACAGAACAGCAAAGGAAAGAGGAAAACAACAATAATACTGATTAAAAAAATACATTAAAATGATGAATGCACAGCTCTTCACCAAACGGAACCCGAAATGCCCAGCCTGCTCCCGAGCAGCAGTTCCTGCCTGAGCCCTCCCTCTCCCCTGGTCAGCTCCCCCAGCTATCTACAGAGCATGACATCGCATGGTATCCAATACGCTTTTGACTAGTTTGGGTCAGCTGTCCAGGCTGTGTCCCATCCCAGCCTCTTATGAAAATTAGCGCTGTCCCTGCAAGAACCAGGACAACCCAAAGAGTTACAGCACCAGAAGTTACTGCCTGTGAAAACAAAATTTAGAAAGGAAATTATTTTGCTATCTTAAATACAGCAGTTATTGTTACCACAATTGGCAGTGAGAAGTATAAGTGAACTGAATTTTTACTTCACATTCATCATTCTTGTTTGCTACATGAGATAACATTGTTTTGCTAGTAACGATGTAAAAGTAACCCAAATTCCCACTTGGTAGTAATATTGCACAGCCTAGAATATCTATTAGCTTTCTGTCCTTCAGATGTGTTTACTAATATCCACCTCACCTAAATACCAACTTCCTGCATGATACAGAACATGAACTAAGTTACTTGTTAATTTCTTCTGTAAATATTGTGCACTTAGTTTTATAGCCTACAGTTCAAATCATTGTGTTCTACCTCAGTACAGTTTGACTTCCTTTCATATTAGAACGCTTCTCTGCTGAACATCATAATTTTTTTTAATAGATTTTAAAATTAATGTTTAGGTCTGAGTCTGTGGAAGGATTCTTATCTCCGAGTCGCTGTGGTAGTCGTAATGGAGAAAAAGATTGGGAGAACGCATCTACGACTTCATCAGTCGCCTCTGCTACAGAATACACAGGTCAGCGACAACAATATTCAGAAAAGTGCCTGGCTATTAGTGGTTCTATGCATGAAAAGTTTTCAGTTATCTTTATTTGGTTTCCTAAAACTTGATTGAGGACACTTTCATAGAAATGTTGCTTTAACCTCCTTTAAAATAGATGGTAGTAATATAAGGTTAAAATTTTAAATCCAAAATAAAAGTACTGGCTCGGTAGCATTTGCGATAACCATAATAAACTGCAGTTAGGCTTAGAACAGCAAACGGGCTCACAGATGACTGTGCGCTCCAGCAAGGCACGCAGAGTTGAAATTTAAGCTCAATTTAGAATAGAGTTACAAAAAGCAAAAACCAAATTACAACAGGAAAAAGAAATCTGCTCAGTTATATGAATTTAAATATACTGCACCCTTTGTTTCCAAACAGATCCTTTGCTGTTTATTAAAAACTTTACAACCTCACTTCTAATTCTTTACTATATTATGAATCAAACAATAATGGTGTCTTCATCTCTTTTCTCCAAATATACAGAACTTGATGTTGCAAAGACCTTGCATCATCAGGACTATAAAAGCTCCATTTTTGCCCACCTAATATCACTTTGTTTGGTAAAGAGTAAAATAATGTCAGGTATTTTCAATCAACTTTTAGGGAGATCAGGTTTGACTGATGGGGCTGCATAGCTCTGTCTGTGCTGGCAAACGTTTGTTTTGAAAATAATGTTATCTCCTTTGCACTGAAATGACTACAGTCTGGAAAGGCAAAGGGTTGACTCTGAAAATCAGAGTTTTTAAATCATGAAACTTCTGTCAGTTTGTGCCACACGCATGTCAAATTAAATTACAGCAGGGATAGTGAGACTTTGCCTGTGTGGTCTCGCAGAATTTTCTCATGAATACCCATAGTGCTGAAGATCATCTTTTAATATTTATTACGTAGAGTTTGTTTTTCAGTGAAGCAATATACAGTTCCTAGGAATAGAACAGAAGGCTTTTTTCACATGTTTTAGTATCTTCACTCTGTCAGTCAGATTTCATACAGCTTTTTTGTGTTGATTCTAGGCTTTTTTTTCCCAAAGCATAGACAAACTGAGATTTAATCTTAAATTTAATTGGTAATTGCTTGTATCTTATGTTCATTTCTAAGACTCAGAATTGGTACTTGGTTTTTTTTCAAATGGTCTTGACACAAGTATGCGTATATTTCAGAAACTAAAACAGAGGAGATTTCTCCTTCAAGCAGATGAACCAAGTCTTTTTACAGACAGAACAACCTCACAAGTGTCAGGCCAGATCTTTTATCCCTGGTTTTAGGGAAAACATTTCTGGAATTCCAAGATGGGCAGGCTACAGTTACATTAAGCACTGTATCAGCCTCATTGCTGTACCTCTAACCCTTCAAATCACAGCTATAGATGAAAAAGAAAGAATTTGCTCCCTCCTGGACTACTGAAATTTTAGTTAGAAAACACAAAACGTTTTGGTGTTTGTTGGAGAAAGTCCTCTGAGGAAAAAATATATTTACCAAGACTGCCAATAATAATGATTTAATAATGAAAGACACATTTGTAAGCAAATTCAGTACTAGCTGCAAGAATGACATTTTTCCTGTTTGTGAAATTTGTGCTCTCTAGCCTAATTCTGTTTTATTCCTGGATCTGTATTTTTATCCATGCAAAAGATCCATACCAGAAGTGCTTCACAGCATTTAAAGTAACTCTTTTGTTGGCTTATTGATTAACTTTGCTGATTTGTCATTCCTCCTCCATAGGACCAAAGCTCTTCAAAGAACCCAGTGCTAAATCCAATAAGTATATAATTCAGAATGCGCTGGCACATTGCTGCTTGGCTGGAAAAGTTAATGAAGGTCAAAAGAAAAAGATACTGGAGGTAAGGGTATTTTTCCCCTAAAAGCATAAACACCTAAGTCAAACCACAGTCGGGCATTAGGAAGACACTCAGGTATAAATGCAAATATTGAAAGGAATCTTCTGAGGTTATGCTAGCTCTTAGAGAAAGGCTTGAGCAATAAGTTAACTTCTGTGGCTTGCTTCCTGTGTAGGCAGAAAGGTTCTCTAGTACTGTAGGAACAATAGCTGTTGTGTTTTACGAGCAGCACAGGAAGCTGAATTAATTGATGTTAGTTAATAGTTACTACTTGTTTAATGGGGGAACTTCAATATGTAGACTTTTATCATTTGCTCACAAACTTTTTTCCTCTAATGTCTAAATACCCATCTTATACACGGAGATCCTCACACCGGGACCTTTAGAGCTAAAGCACAGCTCGCTCCTGAACAGAAGGAACTGCAGTACATCCCTCCTAGGCTTTTCTCCAGTTTCCAAGCAGTAGGGCAAATTCAGGACTTTCTACTACAGAAAGGCGCCTTCCAGCCTTTTCTCTTATGCTAGTATAAACCTTGCTAAAGGTGCACAAATATTGTACAGGTGAGAACTCAGGGACTGGCATGTTTCCATGCAAAAGGAGTAACACAGAGTCGGAGGGTTGAGAGTAATGGGACTTTTCCTGTTACCAACTGTGACAAATTTGGCAGATTAAATAGATCAAAGAACACAGGTACTTGGAATCTGGAATTAATTCCTTTTACAGAACAAATTTCACAACAGTATTTGACTGGATTTAGGGATGACTGAAACCCCATGTTAGCACTGGAGGATCTTTTAGGCATATCTAGGCATACCTAAACTTCCTGTTCCCGAACTTGCAACTATTGGACCTGCCTGATGAAATGGATCAAAGAATTTTTATCTGGTCTACAAAAAAACCGACTAGGATGTCTGTTCTTGAGGTACGACTAAATAAGTGTAGCTGAAATTGTTTAAATAAGGTTTTGCTTGAGAAAGATAGCCACTTTATTAAAATTCAGCTAAGTGAGGCTTAGCAAATTCTAATGATTGAAAATAAGGTCTTTTAGTCAACAGAGTTAGACATAAGTTTCAGCTCTGGTAGAAAACAAATTTAAAATGACAGTCCCATGATTTTGACTGTTTTCTAACTACAATGCGAAATTCATATTGTGATTCTTTTTCTTTCTTTCTTTTAAAGGAAATGGAAAAATCCGATGCAAATAATTTCTTAATCTTGTTCCGGGATTCAGGCTGCCAGTTCAGATCTCTCTATACATACTGCCCTGATACAGAAGAAATCAATAAATTAACGGGAATAGGTCCCAAATCTATCACAAAGAAAATGATAGAGGGACTGTATAAATACAACTCTGACAGGAAGCAATTTAGCCACATACCTGCTAAAACTTTGTCTGCCAGTGTTGATGCAATTACCATTCACAGCCATTTGTGGCAAACCAAGAGACCCGTAACTCCGAAGAAACTTTTACCCACCAAGGCATCGTAGACGGGAAAAAATTTGCTTGAGACAATTGTGATAAACTTGCACTTCATCTTTACTGCCTATAGGAAATAGATTTCTAGTTGCCAACAAGACTCTTCGAACTTAAAACTGGACACCAAGTTCTATTATCATGTCCAACTGGAATGTAAACACAGTGTTTAGGAGTGCAGAAGGTTATCGCTTAGGTGAATAATTACGAGTGATTACGGAAATGTTTGACTTGTGTGGAGATTTGTATGTGCTAATACAATATATAGAGTATATTTGCTCTGTATTTTGATTAGATACACTGAAGCACTGAATGTTCCTCTTAGTGACTCAAACTACATTTTTTTACATCTGTTGCCTTATATGTTTGTATTTGTGCTTGTCTCGAAATATTTTTTCTTTCACTAAAGAAATACTTAATATTCTCGATACCATTGAACTTTGCATACTGACTTACAGTAAGGACTAAATGAGAAGTTGTATGTCACTGAAGAACAGCTGAGTGGGTCTGTTCTGCAAGATCCTTACTGTGTGCTGTAACAAAATCAAGATTCATTCCCCTGATTATTTATAATTCTTTTTCAATTAAATAATACTGATTTGCTTATAGACTAAACATCAAAGGAAAAACCTTTGAACTGCTTGAAGTTTCCTTCAACTGAATTATTTAACAACTCAGGGTATAGTTAGGTGATGCAATTATTCCTGTTTCGGTAAGTTGCCATCTGAGATGTAATGACTGTCCATGTGCATGTTCATAATACCATTAAAATGCAAAGTAGAAAGATTTGATAAGACCTCTAAAAGAGTTTAAGCAAACGTGCAGTATTTTGCATTGCTCCAGATGAAGAGCTAGCACACAGTCAGGTACTGCTTGTCCAAGGAAGGAATAGGAACTTGTGAAACATTCAGAACTAGATCCCTGATGTTTGCCTGACAGAACACTAAAAAATATTCAGGAGAATCACAGAATTCACTAAGTCACAGATCTTTCAGAAGTTGTGTATCTAATGCCCATTGATTTAAAGATCCAGGCCACTGTCTGTTCTTCCTGCCTTCAGATCTGCCAGCTCAGACTTAAATCAATTTTCTAGGGAATAGACATCTGGTAAGAATTTTCAATGTGTCTTAGTAAATTATTTTCTTGACACTATCTAACAGATGATGTCTTGTGACACTTAGCGACTTTAAATACATTTGGCAAAAAAGCCTAAATGACATTTCAGTAAATTAAAATATGACCATTTACAAAAACAAACTCTAGGCGTACTCAGTATTAGTTATAAAGGGCTGCATTTTATTTCAAAACAGTGTTTGATTACTTTATAGATCACTATTCCATTTCAGTGTTTGTTCTCTTATAATTTGCTTTTTACATAGCACTGTTCTGAAAAAAAAAAAAAAAAAACCAACTACAAACTTGAAGCCTCCCCTAAATCTGTGGCTATTTTGATAACGTACACCAGAGGATTTGTTGGGGGAAAAAAATCTCATTCTCAGGAAAAGACTTGAATGATTTGTGATTCTGTTCTGTTTCAGTGTTGTGACAACTACATTAACATAAGACAGTATTGTGCTATAAGTATGTAGTCCATTCTGTTTCATGGGGAGACTAAAACTATGTTCATATTTCTCTCATTAAAGTGCTTTGAGAGAAACTATGCCTCACTACAACGATGTACTCATTTACTTATATAAAAGATGCACAGGAATGAGATGTCATTAAACAGTTTAGAACAGTACTTTTTTTTTAAATTATTATAAGGCCTTAGGCATCAATGCATCTGGGTTACAAACATTTTCTCAAAAATGCTGTCAGTTTTACTGTAATTTATGTTCTTATATTTATGTATATTTGTTAAAACTGTAAAAAAAGAAAAAACACTTTAAAATACATGTTTAATATGTATGTGGCGCAAAACTATTTGTGGTTAGCTGAATTCCTACTGTTTGCATGTATATCACCAGGATATGTAACTCTTATATTTCAAGTGTATACATATTGTATATATAGGCTATAAATAATATTAAAAAGGGGGAAAGAGGGTTTGCACATTCTGCCTGTTAGACAGTTCCTACAAATACCGTTGTAGGAACATCTTGAATAACAATATGAAACTGTGTATAATATACAGTGATTCAAGAAACCAGGAGGTTGGAATTAACTGATACACATACAGTGAATAACTTCAAGAGAAGTTTTAGAATGGGAGGCTTTTTATTTCTAAAATCTGTACTATGATTGAACTGAAGGTTTGCAACACCACCAGGAGACACGCATCAATCGAATCAAAGTGAGCTTAAATACATGACAGGAATTCTTGGAGTCATTTTAAATATATCTGAATGTATTATGAAATTTACATTTGTCAACAGGTTAAAGATTTGTGCAATGTCTAAAAGTAGAATGTGAATAATGCAGTTGAAAATTTAATTGCTCGCAGTATAAAGTTTTACTTAATACAGGAAAAGTAAAGCTAGATACGCTTTTCCTTTTTAAGCCTGCAGATTTTCTAATTACAGTGGATCTTTGGTTGGGATCATGTTTAAAAAAAAGAAAAAAGCAAAAAAAAAAAAAAGGAAGCTTTCCATAAAGGCCAGTATTTATCACTGACCTTTTCAGAACACACTGGTGCTTTCATCAGGGGTATTATTATTGTTGCTACAACTGAATTGCCAAACTCTTGTCTTAGTTTTTGGAGCAAAATTTCATATTCTAACAGTCATAATAGCTACTGATTTTTTTTTTTTTAATGTTAGTACGACTGTTAGTTTTTATTATTTGGCTGTTTAAAGCCAAATTCAGCTATTTAATTATGATTTAATGGGCACTGTTGCAAAATGTACAGTGTATTGTGTGCTTATTTGTCCACTTCTATGGAGCATAGCTTCCATATTTTTTCAAATGCTGTGCTGTAAAATATTGTCATTGCTACTTATGTGGTACAGTGTAGTTTTTTCCTTTCATTTAAATAAAAGCATGGCACCAAAAGTACATTTTTTGTTTTCTTGCTTACAACTAAATACAAACTGAAAGTATAAAAAGTTCACATGAATGTTTAAATCTTGTTTCTTCTCCTATTTCAGTAATATAGGAATTGTAGGAAATACGCACAATTTTCATTTCTCCTTTTGTTCCTCATTGTTTGTCTTACTTTCATGTCTAATTTAGCTTTCCGATGTTATCAGAGGGAAGCTATTGAAGAATTAGGCTTCTCCTTTCATTCTTGAGGGGCTTCTCATGTCATTCTTAAGGACAACGTGGTGTTACCCTGTTCTCTTCAGAAGCGAGTTTCACATTTGCAAGTCAACTGATAAATTCCTGTGCTCCAATTAGCTTCATAGAATCACAGAATTGCAGAATTGTCTAGGTTGGAAGGGACCTTTAAGATCATCAAGTCCAACCATCAACCTAACACTGCCAAAACCACCACTAAACCACATCTCTCAGCACCACGTCTACCCGTCTTTTAAATACCTCCAGGGACGGCGGCTCCATCACTTCCCGGGGCAGCCTCTTCCAATGCTTGACAACCCTTTCTGTGAAGAACTTTTTCCTAATATCCAATCTAAACATCCCCTGGCGTAACTTGAGGCCATTTCCTCTTGTCCTATTGCTTGTTACTAGCGAGAAGAGGTTCCCCCCCCCCTCTCTACAATCTCCTTTCAGGTAGTTGTAGAGACAGAAACTTACTAGTCAGTGTAACAGGATTGCTTCAGAAGGGAGGGTTTGTAAGATGCACGGAAGTCTTGTCTTCTTTAAGACAGCTAATAAAGAATATGACTTTTAGTGAAATAACTTGTACTCGTCAGTGGTGTAATCTTGAATAGAAATAGCGTCCAAAAAATTGGATTTGTAAATTAGCAATTTTTTCCAGTCCAAATCATGCCTTTTTGAGGGTTTCGTGTGGTCCTGCTGGGTTGCAGATCAAGAGTAAGGACGTGCTGAAAGGGGACATGACATCACTGCACTGTCAACAGGCAGACTGAATTGTTGGGCTAATTTACGCAGATAAAGAACCTCTAAATTTTAGAGCTATTCAGACGGCAGCTTCAAGAATACAAGAAAACTGATAGTAGGGCTTTTAGTACTGAATTGAAAACTAACGTGGATAAAAATGAATAGCCTTCCCTCCTCCCCTCAAAACGGGTTATTTTTCAGCCAGCTCAATCAGTTCCCTGTACGACATCACAAACAGGCTGACACAAGCAAGGAATTGTGTTGGAACGCAAACACCCAGTTGCGCCCAGTAAAGCTATTTTTTCAGTGGCGAGCCCAGCTCAAAATTTTCATCTAAAAACAGCCTTTGTATGGGCAGACAGGCTTTAGCACAGACTTCATTTTCTCTGTCCTTTGGCAAGTAAGAAAGGTTGAGAAACTTCAGATCATACCCTGGTTACTTTGACAGAATATGACTCTACTGTGCGTCTGAATCTGTACAGAGTTTGTGAATCAAAATTTGTAATGCTGTGGGATCCAGTGCAGAGATCTGGTAGCACCGACTTGCAGAATAATCATCGCAGTTACGCTTGGAACCTAAGCTTTTGGATCAATAACCACACAAAGGTGACGTAAAAAATAGCTTGCTTTCTCAAATCTGATGTGTGGACATCAGATGTCCTTTTCCCAACAATGTAAATAAATAAATAAATAAATAGACAGCTTTGTAAAGGCTAAACCTTTAACTGCTTTTGCCTTTTTCACATAGCAAATTAGCATTTCTGTGCTGCCTTGTTACCAATTTAATGAGCAGAATGAGCAGTTTGAAGAACTGTGGCTACAAAGATCTATCTTGACAGCCACAGTCCTTTACATCTGCTTTTACATTTTCTAATTAATAAAAAAACCCAACAACAACAAAAAAACACAAACAAAAAACCCCACCCATACAAATTACCTTATTCCAGGTCTAGATGGCAGAAAAAAAGTCAGTATTTTTAATATGCACAGCATCTTTGTCCATTTATAAGCAATTGGTTTTTAAAAGCAAACTATTCCATTTAGGAAAAGATGTGGAGTATGTTTGTTTGTGTATGCATATGTATAAATGCACAGATACTTTTGGACTTAGTCGCTTATACAGAGATGTAAAAAGAAATACACTTTATTTAGACAACCACAGCAAAGACTTAAATACGGTAGCGAAGTTATTCTAACTTATTTAATTCTAGCAAGAAAGAAAAGCAGCTACCTTGGCTGTTTTACAGTCGGAACTACTGGTCTTTGTAAGCAGCAGGGAACCAATATACAACATACACATTTAAGAGCTCAGTATGAACTCTTTGGGAGATGAAGTTCTTAACACCGGGCTCTTTATCAAATTTCTGAATTCAAGGATAACACTGATGGACACTAGACAGAACTGCCTCTGATCAGAAAAGCTAATAACAACTAGGATTTCAGAAAATAGTAGAAAAGAGTTAAGCATTCTACTGAAAAATGTTATTTACAACTTTCTTCAGACTCCTATTCAACATTAAGAAAAACTGGATATATAAAATACTTTGGAGTAAGTCATTCCTTATCCATTGACAAATTTGCTAAGCAAGATACTGAATTTTTTTTCCTGTGAAATGTGTTTAAATTTTCAGTTAATGGTAGGTGAACTTTATGGAGTTGTACAAAGTAACATCTATAGGCGTCTTTATGTCACTGTTAATCTGCTAATGGAGCTTTGCAGAAAGACTAAAAGCTAATATGAAGCTTTCCATCAAGGCAGCTCTGTCTTATCCTTTCTACATCATCACTGATCTAAATGTCTGCATTACAAGACCTGGCAAGGCCCCACAAGCCTGCAATTATTTAAATTACCTGAAACCAGATTATACTCTGGCTCAGTGTTTTTCTTGTTTAAGCTACCTGAAACTGAAGCTGTGATGCTGACGTGAACAATTCTCCTATAGATTATGCAAGAATTTTGCTGAGTTGTCACCCCGAAGTTCTGGAAAACCTTTCTTGAAATGAGTGAAAACTGTTTCCAAGATGTAAAGGGTTAAGCAGAATTTTTTTTGCAATTTTTTACAAGATCATGTAAACGTAGCATCAAATGTAAAGAGCTGAATAGCTCTGTTATAATGACTGAAAGTCAGGGGATTGGCCCATTTTTATGATGACTACACAAAGATGCTTTGCACGAACTGCTGGACTCCACCGACAGATCTTGTGCAAGGTTCGCACTGGGGAATAATTCCAAGAACGTATCCAGCCCTGCTGACATTGTCTGTGGCCACCTGCAACATCTGTAAAACAATTACCTTTTTTTTTTGCTGAAGCGTTCCAAGAGCAGACTGCAGTGCCCCGTCTTGTCACTAGTCAATGCAGAACTCCTCCTCTACTAATCCTGATTTTCAGGCTCTCTAAACCCCACACCCAACAGCTTTGCTATTCATGGGAGTTACCTCCTTTGCAATAATGACTCGGGAGTTCAAAGCAATCTGAGACCATCCCAAAGACACGTTTCTATGCCTGAGTAAAAAGTTATGAACAACTGGAGCACACAGGGTCCTCCAGCTGCCCTTTTCCGATAGGATGCTACTACGTCTCCTCTCCAAATATTTAAGAGTAGTATAATCGCCCTCCAAAGCAGGTGCATCAAATAATGCTACCTATTCTTCCATACCTCCTTCTGAGGACGGATACTTGGTTCTTGAAATCTCTTTCCAGACTATAGGAATTTGCTACTTCCTTGTGAATGGCCTGGCATTCTGAGCAGGAAAGAGAATAATTTTAAATTCAGATTTTACTCTTCCTTTCAGGTCTATAACTGGGGAGAAGCTTTACCTTTCTTTCACCCCAAAACTCGTACCCTCCAGAGACACAGTCTCGTGACACGATCTCAGGACCTCCATGGAAAATAAAGCTATTGCACAAAAGATAGCTAAACCACAGTAACGCCATCGTGAAATCAAGATTAAATTTAAACGCGTATGTGTTTACCTAGTGTTTTGCAGATTAAACGAAGTTTAAAATGGACTTTTCTTATCCAAGGGTATGTTAAGCAGTTATGCATACAGCTTTGTTTAAGCAAATTAAAGCCATCTTGTTTTTCCACACTCCCTCTGATTTATCATCTCTGTTATATGTATTGGAAAACAGTGTCATGTCTATAATTATGTTGCCTAATAATCAGTGCCTCCAAAGCAACTAAGCAACAAGTGATAGCTTTGTAAGTAAATGGAAGGATTCGGTGTTTTACTCGCGAATTGAGCTTCCTGGGATGCGATGCTGGGACGCGAGTGCCGCAGAAGGAACCATCCTGTTCCACATTCCTTGCTCATCCCTGGCAGAGTCACTGCTGTGCAGCCAGGCGGCACTCCGCGCTGGACGACGGCCTTCAGGACATTTCTCTGCATTCCTTTTCAGAAAGGAGAGAGAAAGAGAGAGAGAGAATAACATCATGATTCCTCTCTGCCCTTTAGCTGATCCTCAGCAAAACAGCTTGCGAGCAGACTTGGATCACTGTGGTTCTTCACATTTTTAACCATCAGTGTGACAGAGAATCCAGTTTAGCTTCAGTTAAATGCCTGACAACCTTCCCTGGACCTCCGATAAATGTCACACATGCATAATTAAAAAATAAAATAAATAAAAAATTGGGCCTCTGCTACATCCTTTGTCAGAAAATTGTCGCCGTCTCCATTTTGAGGAGGCCTGCCAACGCGCCGCTGCACACGCGCTGGGGTGTTGTCCAAGTGCTACACCAGCATTTTAACACAATTTTCTGTATCTCATCTCACAGCTATATTTGAACACAAGAAAGCTTATTAACTGTTCACCGTGATAATTCTTAGATGCCCTAATCTTCTGACAATTGCAAAAATGCATTAAATGTAGCCAGGTGTCAAACTATATGTAAATACATCATCATAAAACATAACATGTACATGCATACAATTTCTGCAAGGGACACATTCTTGTTTTCAACAGCCTCAAGAAGCGGGAGACAGCCAAAACACACTTAAAAAGAAACCCGAGGCCGCCCAGAAACGTGGCAGCACCTCACGCAGCAATCACAGGTGCTGCCAACGCCTTCGCCGCACCCGCCAAGGCAACACGGCGGTGGCAGAGCGCGACGGCGGGCTGGCAACCCTCATCCAAAGGGAAAGAAAGTGCATCTCCTCGCTTTTTATTACGTGATTTTTTTGGGGGGGCTACCTCGGGAGGCGTTTGGGCGGCGGGGTGACAGGGCGTGTGTCCTTCAGGGCCCGGTCGTTAAGTTTCCAGGCCGGCACCTGGAAGGTAGACCCTCGGCGGAGAGAGCCGAGGGTCAGGCGGGCCCCACG
>NW_009648332.1:20311582-20338846 GCF_000708025.1 Charadrius vociferus | reverse complement strand
GGTGTACCCCGTCTGTGGGGCCGCTTCAAAGGAGCGTCGCCTCCTCTGCGGCCCTTCTGTCAGCCGCCGGTGCCGAGCTGACATTCCCGAAATGCTAATTCGGGCTGGGCGCTGGTTAATTAAACAGTGCGGTTGTTTTGAACCTTTCCAGCAGCAGAGGTGGATTTCGTGTGGAGTCGCACGTGAAGAGGAAAAATTGGGAGCAAGTGAGGTTGTTGGGTTGGTTGGGTTGTTTGGTTTTTTGGTTTTTTTTTTCAGTCAAAATGCGTTCCCTTGTAGCCTCTGTACAGGTTACCTGAACTCTGTTCGGGTTATTTTGTTTTTATTATTTTTCTCCATTCTCTTTTCACTCTAGTATGGAAGCGTTGCATAATTTAATGTCACCTTTTTGGCATTCAGGGTGCAGAAAGCTGTGAGTAAAGAGCGTGCGTGTTGAAACGGGCATTGATGAATGCAAAGAGCTCTGCCGGTCACCTCTAAAGCATGGTGAGATAAGGATTACTGTGGTAGCTGTAAAGCAACAGCTGATCTAAGCAGGGTTAAAAAAAATGGATTATTAAAGGGCAAGCCAGTGAAAATATCCGTGTGAGGAAGAAAAGGCTAGTATGTAAGAGGGCACTCACTTGCTGTGTGTTGGAGTAGAAAAACGTTTAAATCCCAGAGTTCAACTGCACAAAGTTTGGTGAAGGTTTTCTGTTAAGGCCTTAATATGTTCAATGTAGTTCATTTGAAATAATGAGTCGTGCAATCTCTTAGGATAAAATGGGTGTCAGTAAGTTGCACTAATTGTTGTGGGAATCAATTCCAATAAAAAACTAGGCCTATAGACTTTTTTTTTTTTTTTGTAAATTCTTTTGATATATAGTAACTGGAAGATGACTGAGGGCACATCAGAAACGGAGCCACTAGGTACTGACTGGGCCCTTAGTCCCCCATGGGGTCCGTGTAGGTGGAACTCTGGTGTGGCCTCTCGGCAGGCCCGAGAGTTGTATGTCAGTGACTGTGGGATGGATTAAAAGGTGAAATAATTTTATGCAAATCAGTCAGCTTTTTAAATATGTATTACTTCTTCACATTCGTTTTTTTCTGTGACATAGCTCACCAAGATGCTGAGGTTATGGATATGCATTGCAGCTGTCACTGAAGTCAGTGAACCAAGACTTCTAATTAGGCATCGCTTCTCCCTTTAAATGTATCACTGCTCTGTCAGTATGACACTTAAGATTTGGACTATATTGTTTCTTGTATTTCTGAGCCATTGGAGATTTTGTATTTCTTGTCCAGTTTTGTTAAGGTATGTTTACTATTGGCAAGTAATCTAATTTCAGATGATAAATAACATAGTGAAATTCTAAAATAAACGTTATTCCTGTTTACTTGTTTTCCAGAATATTAAACCTTATCATGTGAATGCATGTGCATTTTAAATTTATTCTAAGGGAAGTAACTTAGAGAAAGACTATTTAAAATTCACTTTATAAATGTTTTCCTAAAATAGTATATTTATATCCCTAAGTGTGTATTTTTTTTATTTTTTAAAGAATTATTTTCTATGCTTATAACACCATGAGAGGATTCTTGCTATTGGCATGTTCTTAGAACATGAGTAACAGCAGAACAAGAGTGAAACCTCTCTCTGGAAAATTTGGGAGTAGGTAGTCTGTGTTCCAAAGAGCTTGTTTAAAGGACATCTTGTCCAGTAAAGCTATAGAGAAAAGATGTGCCAGGTTTGTGGCAAGAAGTTGCTTTTTTTTCTCGTTGTAGATTTATTAGGAGGAAAACAAATTCAGAACTAGGGGAAGATGATAAGGGGGAGTGAGCAGGAGAAAGAAGGAAGGAGGACAAGTGTGTAAAATGATGTTCTGAAAAGACTGGGTAAGGTAAAAAGGTTGTGTCAAAAACCTGGTTGGTATAGAAGGCACCTGAAATGTTAAGCTCTAATACTCATTTACTTTCATTTATACCTCAAGCTAATGCTGTGCTTCAATCATTCTTGAGCATTAGTGCTTGAGCTGATCAGATTGTGACGTTATGTGCCATATGTGCTGGCAGAAAGCAATACAGTGGGATGGACCGAAGATGCAGCTTGAGCTCTAATCTTGAGTTTCCCTGCTGTTCTTTGCTTTTTAATTATTATTATTATTTATACACATGCCCGCACACCACTGAATGCCAGAAAAACTGAGATATTTCATAGAGGATGATGTGTAAGCCTATGTATATTTATAATTTCATTATGATGTTACAGTGCTGCTTATCATTTTGACAGCAGACAGAGAAGTCTGAGCTCATCAGCCTACAAAACCATCAATTAAGTGAAAATCTCCTCTAGTAGGTTTACTGTTCTTTTCTAGCTATTTGCCCAATGGGAGTGTAGCTCTGACAGCAAATGCATGCTAAATATTTTCATAATATTGTTAAAGTGTGATCTTACCAATGTACTTCAGATCTTCTTCGGAAGTTCAGTATTCAAACTATGTTTAGATATTATATTATATTTTTCTTAGCAGGACCCCGAAAGTGCTGTTACTAGTCTCATATCAAATGTGGAGGGTGCTGGTCATCCTTTATCCTAATTTATACGGGCAATATAAATAAAGTAAATGAAGTTAAGTGTTACAATTGGCCAAGGCTTTATGTTCAGGATAAAACTATTCTTTTAAAACTACAATGGGAAATAGAAGGCGACAAAATCTTGCAGATGCTAGATTTTAATGTAGTTGTACTCTTAAGCAAAGTACTGAGTATT
The DNA here is from genome assembly GCF_000708025.1 of Charadrius vociferus. Classification (NCBI taxonomy): domain Eukaryota; kingdom Metazoa; phylum Chordata; class Aves; order Charadriiformes; family Charadriidae; genus Charadrius; species Charadrius vociferus. The sequence goes on along the minus strand of NW_009648332.1, from coordinate 20,336,097 downwards.
ATGCTCATTTTTCCATCAATAGAATATGCAAATAATTAATTATAAGACAGTCTTGAAGCTATCTAGGGTGGCTTCCTGGTTAGGCTTGGGTCCAGTAGATCCAGTTGAAAAGAAAGCTGGACTTGGTGTTCCTTTCTTCAAAGGGAGTCTTAGTCTGAATTTTTCTGGTAGTTTTCTGATGGGGAGTCTCAGTATAGCTTTGCCGAAGTTTTACTTTGTGTTTTGGCAAGGAAGTTAATTTAATTTGTATAAAAACCACCAGTGCCATAAAGCATAATAAAAGAGAAATGCAAATGCATTAGGTGAGGTTGGGAATTAAGATGTTAATACTAAACTGCTGGATAAATTTGTGTTCTTTTTTTTTTTTTTTTTTTTCTTCCTTCAGTGTATAAAGGTAGGGTTGAATTTTTCCCTGGGACCAAAAATCCATATCCAGTTGCCAAAAGGGGAAGTTGAAACAGTGCTAATGCGTAAGGAAAAAGCATCTTTCTACAAGTTCTGGGTTTAGATTTGTGTGTCTATCTGCTTTCTTTCTTGCAGCAAAGCTTTCTGCAAGCCATATTTAAATTTTTTCTTTTAACTTTACTAGCTGAGAGTGGGTATGTGGTCTCTGGGTGTGTCTTTCATGACACCCATCAAAGTACATGGTGATTGGAGTCTTCTGTGACTAAAATGAGAATTAAGCCCAGCCATTTTTAAAAAGAAGTTAGGCCACTTCATCTGGCACAATTAGGTCTCTGTTGTTCCAAAATAGACTATGCTGCTATGATCGAATGCTTTCCTAGTCAAACATTCTAACAAAAACTTACTTGGAAAAAAGTTGGCATAAAACTGTGAGGCAGATGGAAAACTTGAGGATTTAGACAACCTAGTACAGCCCCCCCCCCTTATTAATGCCTAATTTTTTGTATTCTTTCAAGTTCATTAGCATTGGTTTATGATGAACAGTGAGAAGTTTCATTGGAGTATTTGTCTCTTCCCCTCTTCTCCAGTAAATAATTAATTTCTTGTTAATACTTCATGAGTGTCTTATTTGGATTATTCAAACTTGTTATATCTGTTCTTTGATCTCTTATTACCAGTTTCTGTGCATCTAGAGGTAGATAACTAGCTTACAGACTCCAGTCTTCCAAGGCCAAGGTATCTGGAAGCTGCATTATCTCTTCAGCTGTCTTCAGAGCATAAGTAAATGGTTGTGTGAGGGAATTAAGAAGCATTTTTATTTCCCGTTTTGAATTAAAAGGGGGAGCATCTGGGGTAACCATAACTTATTGCTGTGGCTATTTTGCTCTGTATGGTCATCTCCATTTATGCATTTTTCTGATCACTGCTATTCTGTCTCTCCTTGTTCCTCGGGATACCGCCTCCTGCGGATGGTTCGCCACTGATGCTGGCTTCTTCTCATAATCAATTTAAGTCAGGTTAAGACTTTGCTACTGCTAGAAAGCAAAGCTCTGTCAGTTCCTTGTGTCAGCATTAGTGCCCTTGTGTGAGTAAATGTTTAACTTGTGCCTGGGTCAGAGGAGTGGTCTGGCTAATCATATGGCTCCCTTGCGGGTTGCATGAAGTGGCTGGGGATGTGTGGCTGAGTGCAGAGGTGAGAAGAGAGACAACCCCTTTCTGCAGAAACACAGATTTTAATTGAATTTTTACTGATGTGAAACTGCACTCTCGTAGCTGCTAGATTTTTTTGAAGAGCTCCTAATGAGGCAGTGCTATGTGGCTTGGCTGTATTATAGGGTTTCTCCCCATATCCCCAGATAGTTTTCAGCAGATCAACTTGGGAGCTACGGCTGTAAAGTCTCTTTAAGGTTTTTTTTTTTTAAAAAAAAAAAAAAAAAAGTAGAACAGCTTCTACTTTAAGCCAGGCTTCAGGATCCATGCAAGACTTAGCCAGAAGCAGAATTTATTTTAGGTTTCCTAAGAGAAGTACATGCTACAACTTTCATGTCCTTGAAGGAATTGTGTTGCAAAGGAGCTTGGGTGGTGTATCCATGGGAGCTTTAAACAAGCTGACTGCTGGCAGCCGGGACCTTAGCCTGTCACTGCCTCAGCTGCATCTTTTTTCTGCTGGCTGGAGAGCTCATTAGGCTGTTGAGCCACTTCAGCACATGAGCTGGTGGAGAAGCTAACCCAATTACCCAAGTGAGGAGTGCTCAGGAAGGGCCAGGAACACGCAGCTGGAGGCAGGTGAGTGAATGGGACTCTGGCAGTCAGCGGTCAAACTGGCTTAGGCCACCTTGGGTTTGTGGCTTTAGGTTCTTCATATAGCATATAGACAGATATAGGTGTCCTTATGAAGGAAGAATGAAAGTCTTGGCTTAATCATAGAATCGTTTAGGTTGGAAAGGACCTTGAAGTAGCCAGACACTACTTCAAAAATGGGGTAGGAGGAAACAGCGTTTTTAGTGTGCTGTGGTTTTTTTATGAGTTAGAAACACTGAAGTTTATATGTAAGATCTCTAGATAAGGACATAGTAACTGGTTCATTTTTATGCTCTTTGAACTTCACTGTTTGCATTTCAGAAAGGAAAATTTTACATACTGCAGTCTTGGTAAGCACAATATTTTCACACTGCAGGAGAATTGATTTCTTGGTGGATTTGTTTATTTGGGCCCCTATGTATGCATAGGACAGAAATAAAAAAGATGCAGATGCATTGTTAGGTCTTAATTGTGGCTTCATAATTAGCCTCTTAAAATAAATTTCCTAATCTTGGCTATTTAATTTTTGTAATGCTATAATCTGTCTTGTAAAACTGTATTTTTAGGTTTTTTAGTAGCCAACATTTGTTAACAAAGCATAAAACAAGATATTGATCATAGCTAAAAATCTCACTTCTTTTCCCTTTTAGGCTGCCATCATGACGGCTGAAGAAACAGTGAATGTTAAAGAAGCTGAAATAATTAAACTAATACTAGATTTTCTGAACTCAAGGAAACTTCATATCAGTATGCTGGCTCTTGAGAAAGAAAGTGGGGTCATTAATGGCCTGTTTTCAGATGACATGCTTTTTCTAAGGTAGGACTTCTTTCTCTGGTGCTTAAATACCACGTATATGAAAACATACAGTTGGACCGTGATTCTGTGGGCAGCCCTGTGCCACTAAGCAGGAGGTGCTGTTCCCTCAGCGTGTCCTGCTTCTTCCTGATCCCGATTCTGTGGTCCAGCTCTGAAGTTAATGACCTTCTGTGAGCCACTTGAAGTAATAGACTAGGCATCATCAACATAGGTTTAGAGTTAGATTTGTTTGCTTGTTCATTTTAACTTGGTTGTTTTTCTGGCACGCTAATGAATTGAAGTGAGAAGAAGTCTTAAGGAGTGCCAGTGCTGTCACAGGGTAAATCAGGGAAAGCACCCGAGCAGGAATAGGATGCGAGCGCAAGATCTTCTGTTGGCAGCAGTGATTTCTTATTATCTGTTTACTGTGTCACACAGAACTGAATATGTAGTTCATTGACTTGTAAAATAAATAAAATATTTTGACAATATTCTAGTGCTAAGATCCGGGATAAGTTGAGTGCTTTCTAAAGCTTTTCCCCCCAAAATATTATCTGCATTTCAAAATAACACCTAGATCTCTCTTAACGTTAACAATATGAAAGGAGTCTCTGCTGTCATCAAGGCGTGAAAGTTAGTAGGATGTATCATTCATCATATTGCCCTCAAAATTATTAAAAGGAGTCACTGTAGATGCATGCTAGCTTTTTTAGCATTGCTGTTTTTTATTTCATGCCGAGGGTACTTAACTTTGTAGAAGCATGAGAAAATAACTTAAAACATTCCTAAAACATTAAAAAATACATTTTATCACTGAATGAGATTTCTCACCTGGCTTCCCTTTTGTTTAAAATTATGGATATTGGAATAAAATGAAAGAATTTGAGAAAGATTAAAGTTATGAATCATGTTTGTTTCATTCTTAGCTTAGTTGGAGTGTACCTCTAATGAGAAACTCACTCCTCCCTCGTAGATCTGTGCCTTTCATAGAGAACTCTGTGGTATGAGGGCATGAAGAAATTGAACTAATCCACTTGTGCAGACTAACCCACTGGTCTTGGAGTTGGAGCTCTTGTGCTGGCATAGTTCCTGCCAAGCTGTTCCTCTTACGTTCTTAACATGGGAGTTGTGTGTTTCCCCCGCCCTTATAAAATAGGCCCAGCAGTATTTCTACAGTGAACACTAACTCATTTTTAAGTTTGCTTTCATTCTTCAGGATGTATTCATTGAATCAATATATTTATTTGTACTCTTCAAGTGAGATTTTTTTAAAATAAGAATTACAGTTAAAGCAGGAAACACGGGACCATTTTGTCCTTTTTGATGTTCCTTTAAAAGTAATTAGTATTTGTCCTTGTATGTGGTTATTTTTACAAAATATTGAGAAAGGACTTGAAGTTTGCTCTTACTACTAGTCACATCAGGCAGTCATCTTGGCATCTGTGCGAAGCATTAATTTTTCAAAGCAAGCTGATCACCTGTTGTATATTTAAAGGACTTGTGTTTTTAAATGAGCTGCTTACATAGAAGGAAGGATATTCTTGTCCAGTGAAATTAAAGTAGTGACTCTTTCTTTTACTAGGCAATTGATTCTTGATGGTCAGTGGGATGAGGTTCTTCAATTTATTCAGCCTCTTGAATGTATGGAAAAATTCGACAAGAAAAGGTAAAATAGAATGTATGTCAAAGTTCAATTTTTTTGAGTTGTGGAAAACACATTAATTAAAGTATTGTGTGTGAGAGCAGTAGTTCTTTGTTTTTTGGCTTAGATATTTTTTTTCTAACGTGTATACCATTCCTAAAGTGTGTGCACATGTTTTTTTAACTCGAACTATGAAAAATACAAACATACAATCTGTAATTAGTTTTCATTTGTTATACACTTTAGGAATATGGTACATGTTTTTAAATTTGGCTGCTCTGTCATATTTCTATTTAAGCAATGAGTATGATTGTTATACTTTTTTTTCTTATTAGCCTTCTAATATTTTAAATGTAATATTTCTTAAAGCAATAATTAAAAAAGACATTTCCTGTTAAAATATAATTTTGCGGTTACCAATTTGTTAAAATTTGAGATCAGAGTTCCTTGTCATCGCAATTTCTATGCCTAACTCAAAAATTAGCTGCAAAATACCCTGCATGTTTCTAAAAGGATGCTTAGCTACTGGATCAAGATGTGTAGTATTTCACTTCTCACCTGCAGATTTCGTTACATTATAATGAAGCAGAAGTTCTTGGAAGCATTATGTGTAAACAATGCGATGTCAGCAGAAGATGAGCCTCAGCATGTAAGAATTGTCTCTGTTTTGGGATTTATTTTTTTTCTTGTGAAGAAGCCTATTGAGATATTCTGATTAAAGGCAAAGCAGAAGCTCCCAGCACTAAATACACAAATTTTAGCCATTACCAAATGGTTTCCTAAACAATGGAGAATAAAATTGGTATCCTTTGGAAATGAGTGTGGCTCCCAGGTCTCAAGTAGAATTGTGTACACAAAGGTTGTGTGAAACTTAGCAGCATAGATCAGTGACTGTATGCCATGTCTGTGGTCTTGATCCTGAGATTTAATTAACACCATTATGCTGAAGCACTGGGCTCTCTTTTTCAAGAGTTCTGAAGCAAGCCTCAGAATCATGGAAACTTACTGTCATAATCAGGACCAGGTGAAAGATTCCAATTTGAATTAATCTTAAACTTAATTTCTGTTGCTTTTGGAGAGAAAGGATACAGTTGTTTCTTTGGAGGGAACAGATGTGTTCACAAAGGACCGATTCAGTTAAATGTGCAAACAGCAGGAGTTGCAAACTTAGGTTTTCAATATGGAAAGAGACATTAACTCAAACTGACAAAGAAGGTGTGCAGATTGTGAAATTAATTATAGTTTTTAATTTATGTTGATAATACAGGAATACCAAATTTCTGTCAAAAATGCTATGAATTTAAAACTACTGGCATTCTTAATTTTTAAGAGAATTTATTTCATTTTCAAAACTGAATTGATTTTAATTCTCTGTCCCATTACACATACATAGTACTGTAGAGTCTTCTCTTGACAGCGTAGAGAAAGCTATAAGTCTTAATTTGTACTTATAAAGGGAAGGTGTACTGTTCCTCTAATCACTCGATCTGTATATTGTTACTAGATAGAAGTAGAGAAAAAAAAATTCAGGTTTATGTCCTTTATTTTTTGTTTTGAATGTAACTAAATGTGGTGGCACGTTGTGGATGAAAGGCTTCTGTATTGAGCAGAACCTAGGTAACATGGATAAGTGAGGGGGTTCATTATTTTTTCAAATCTTTGTAACTAAAAATACCAAGTTAAGTGTATTTAACGTGGTTCTTGGCTTTTAGCTGTCAATAAGCTTTCTACTAAAGACCTCTATTCATTTGGAGGTCTTCTGAGAACTTGTTGAACTTTAGCATTTTTGATTGAAGAACAGAAAATCTCAATATAAAAGACAACTCAGAGTTGCTAATCTCTGGAAACTATAGAAATCTACAAGCCTTTTATAACTTATGCTAATAGCTTTTCATAGACATAAAAAAAGAGAAATAAACTGCAGTTGGCATTGAGAACGGAAGTAACCTTCTGTGCTACAATAGAATTGTAGCTGTTTAGCTACAGATTTAAAATTTTACGCCTATCAAACCTGTAGTGACATGAAAAAGTTCCATAGATCTGTAGAAAATGGGACTGGGGGCGATTTCAGGAAGTCAGAGCATCCAGAAATTTGGCTGTGTTGTAACTACATTTGCATCAGCAGTTTTGGACTCTATATTGCTTACTGTTTTAATTAAAATATAAACAGTAGTAGTAATAAAGGAATGATAGTGGAGACATTCTGCTACTGCATGTTCTTCTTCAACTTACTGTTTTACTGTAGAAACATATGTACCGCAAACTACTCTGTTAATGTTAATATTTCTGTAGCTGGAATTTACAATGCGAGAGGCTGTACAGTGCCTGCATGCGCTGGAAGAATATTGTCCCTCTAAGGAAGACTATAGTAAACTCTGCTTGCTGCTGACGCTGCCTCGCTTGACCAACCACGCAGAATTCAAGGACTGGAATCCCAGCACTGCACGGGTTCACTGCTTTGAGGAAGCCTGCGTCATGGTGGCAGAGTTTATTCCTGCCGATAGGAAACTGAGTGAGGCTGGCTTCAAAGCAAGTAACAATCGTTTATTTCAGCTTGTGATGAAGGGGTTGCTTTATGAGTGTTGTGTGGAGTTCTGTCAGAGTAAAGCAACAGGAGAAGAAATCACAGAAAGTGAAGTATTGCTGGGCATTGATCTCTTGTGTGGTAACGGGTGTGATGACTTGGACCTTAGCTTGTTATCGTGGCTGCAGAATCTGCCAGCTACTGTTTTTTCTTGTGCTTTTGAACAAAAGATGCTTAATATTCATGTCGATAAACTCCTCAAGCCTACAAAAGCTGCGTATGCTGATCTTTTGACACCTCTTATCAGCAAACTTTCTCCTTATCCATCATCCCCAATGAGACGGCCTCAGTCAGCAGACGCTTACATGACCCGCTCCTTAAACCCTGCCTTAGATGGGCTGTCGTGTGGATTAACAAATCACGATAAACGAGTCACAGACCTTGGGACCAAAACTTCTCCAATGTCGCACTCCTTTGCTAATTTCCATTACCCAGGAGTACAGAATCTCAGCCGAAGTCTCATGCTTGAGAACACTGAGTGTCACAGCATTTTTGAAGAGTCACCTGAGCGGTAAGTGCAGCTGTAGCTTTATTTTTACCTTGGCTTAAGTTGTGCTTTATCTTACTGGGTTCTTACCTGCGCTGTAACTTTGAACATAATTGTAACATTGAAACATAATTTGGTTGTTTAAATTCTGTTGTAATTAAAATTCTGTATACAAGGCGTTTTCTTCCATACACTTTTATGATCAAAGTAAATTTTCATCTTTGGTCTTGAGCCCTGTGGATTCAATCTGGGCTTTAAGGTTGAAATCCCAGCGCAGAGCACAAATATTCTCTGATTATGTAACAGAGTCTCGCTAAGATTTCTGTTCAGTATTACTGAATTCTTTCATTCCAGATAAATAAATTGAGACTGTGGAATATCTGTAACTCCATCTTCTTTTCCCATCCTGTTCTGTCCTTGGGTGGCTGTAAATTTTGGTCCTGACAATGTAAATGATTAAGTATACCTCAAAATTTTACATATAGAAATAGTCCAAATGAATTCAGTGGAAATGACTATATGCCATCATTATAGCATTTCTCTATCGCTTAACAATAGTAGTTCAGCTTTAATATTTACCATTTTCCAGAACAAATCTGAATAAGACTGATGAATGTGTAATGTTTTTTGTATTGGAGATAGTTGGGTTATGATAGTGGTGAATGCTTTAATAACTTCTTCTAATGCAATATAGGCTGCAAAACTGACTTCTCTCCTTCTTTAAGAACTAAAGCCTGTATCAAAACTTTGTGCTTTTTACCTTCTGAAAGAAAAGTGCTGGTAAGCAAGAAAAACGGTGCTTGTCAGTTAAAGGCTTCTTGTCATGTTTTTGCTTGGCCTTTATTTTGATCAGCAGTTCTCCGCTTTTCTAAATGTTATATCCATGCTTCTCTAGAAAGTAGCTGACAGTTTTTTTGCCTCTTAAGAGAACCAGATGGGTAACCAGCACTGCACTTGGGTGCACTGGCCAGCAGAGGACACTTCTAGAGCAGTGGTGTTCAGTCCTGGTCACAGTTGGTGACATTGCTGTAAGGCAAAACTCATAGCCAATGTTTTGTATCTTGTGTTATGATAAAGAGCAGCTGTAACTAAACTCAGTAAAATGACCAAAACCACCATCGTACTGATGTCAGTTCACCAATAACAATGTAAATGCTTGCATTAATCTCTGTCTTAATATATTCTCTTAATGGTTATCTTGAAAGGAGCTATTTTGTTTGATTCTAAATGATCCACTTTAAGTCTTTGGTTTTACGAGCCTCTTCACAACTGGAGTTTGTTTGCAGATAGCTTAAGTCTTATAGAACTATATCTTGAATTCCATTATTAAAAAATGTAATTCCTGAAGATACTAATGAACTTTGAATCCTCTAATTTTACTCCTCTGTATGCACAAACATTAGCGTTTGTGCATGTAGCCCAGGGACCAATGTTAAAACCCATTCTGGGAAGTTTTTTGTTTCCTTTTTCAGTTTTAATGTACTGGATTAATTCTGCACAAATAAATAGAGTTATCTTTTAGACTAAAATGGTAAATTGCTGCAGTTTTTCTTTGTGTAGGCGTCTGCATGTAATGTTAAGTGAAGTTGATAGATCTTAAAAAATTTTGTCATTAAATAATACACCTCTTGAAGGTTAGAATTAGGTTAAGGGGCCAGACCCATAGCTTTCAAGAAGGCATTACGTTTTTCAGAAAAAAATCCCAACTTCACGTTAAGTGTCCAACTTAAGTGGCAATGTTTGCAAGGGTGGAAGCTGGGAAGCTGAGCTTTATGTAAATCTGGCCCTTGCATCTTGTATGGGACAGAAATACAGTATTTCTTTTATAAGTTGTATTCAGCAAGCAATTACTTGTCTTTTAGTCAGCTAAGTTACTCGTGTTATTACACCCAAAAAGTTCAAAATAACTTCTTAAAGGTCTTTGCTCCAAGTCCCTGGGTAAAGAGGAGTTTGTAAGTTGACAAAACTGAAGATGGGAATCCGAGGCTTTTAATGTGTTCTGCACGCTTACTCATTGCTAAAGCATTTTGGAAAGAGTTTCATGCAGAAATACTTACATAGTACAAGAATAGAAAAACTGATATAAACACTTTCCTGTGTAGCCCTTTCAGGAATATTCAAGCTGATGGATGTTAAGTATAGCCTAAATTTAGATCGATGGTGGTAATGATACTAACATCTTATAGAAGACAGTAGTCACATAGTATATCTGATACATTCCATGCACGTAATGGCTTTGAAAACAGGAGATCCTGAATAACTTGCTAGTTAAAGGATGTATAATTCAAGATAGAAAACATGGAATGTGGATATCCCATGGTGGTAAGGCTTTTTTGGAAAATGTGGGGACAAAGCATACTGGCTGTCTGTGTTATTTGTTTGTTAGGGGTTTTGTGTTGTTTAGTGTAACACATTGCAAGTGACATTTTCTTCCTAAGCAATATCTGCAGTTTTATGTGACTTAAGAAGTTTGCATACTTGTGTTATCAGATGTTACTTTAGAATGTTATCTTTCTCTACTTACCAGGGAATTTTCTACTCTTCATTTTTCTCAATTGAGCTTCTCTTCTCTTCCATGTTGCTGCAAGAAGTGATACTCCCGTGGAGCCACAGCATCCTGTCAGCAGTGGGACTTCGTGCCAGAGTTCAGTTCCAGAAAATGAACCAGTTAATGGAGCACAGAGTCAGGGATCAGCCAAACAAGAAAAAAATGAGGTAGTGGTTGTTTGTTTAAAAATAATGAGGCCCTTTGAGCTGTGTTCTGATCACTTCATAATGATTTGTCTTTGTGTTGAGAACTTCATGCATGACAATGGGTTGCTTTGAATCTTGCTTTTACTATAGTGAAAATACCATATTGCATCTTGTATAAGAAACTACTCTTCTTTTTTTCTATTGTATAAAGTTCTGCTGTCATCTGATTCTGTAATGCAGCTGATTAGTGTGCCTTCTTACATCAGTGGTGTTGCTAAACTGTTGTGTATATCTTTAAAAAAATGCTTTGCAGTACTGAAAGCCAGTACTGTTAAATTAAACAATGCTTAAGAATCCTCTTACTGTTTTAGCAAGGCATCTGGCATGTAGCCTGTAATTTTTGCTGTTAACATGTTAACACCAAGTTTCATTGGATAATTCCCTAGTAAATGTATCTTTGCTGTTCAGAATCCAATAGCACAACCTTCTTTTGGATTCATCTTTGAAGGCTTGTGCCTTGGCTAGCCTTTTTTTTTTTTCTTTTTTTTTTCTCCTTACGAGCAATATGGGGAAAGTGAAGTAATAGTTCAGTAGGGAACAATGAAAACAGTTACCCGGACAGTCCTCTTTCCACAGTTTTAAATATCTGTCTCTTAATTCAATAATGATGAATAACATTGAGTATGCAGCCTGTTTTGTTTGCAGACTCCAGTTTGATTTTCTTAAGTAAACTTTGTCTGGGCTTATGACACCTATATGGTACTGAAAACCAGTCTGGTCTTGACAGGGCTGTATTCTTGTAGACTTAGGATACTTGAGTGAAGCAATGGGGCCTATTGGAGGATTAACAAAGTCCTCCAAACTTGAGGACTTCACTCCCTGGCAGGGCCTTGCTGAGTAACGTCTCTGCTGCAACGGCGTTGTGTATGCACATTGGGAACCAGGGGAGGGAGGACAGAGCCTAGCTAGACATATAACAGAGCAGGCTTTGAAAGGCAAAAAAAATGGACGCAGTATTTATAGGAGAGAATGAAGAGAGGAGGTGCTGTGCTGTAGGTGAAGATGTTGGCCAGACTGTCATGCACAAGTAGAAAAGAATGTAGTACCCAGTCCAATTTTACCTTGTTTTGTTTTCCGCATCGTAGTGGTGTATGTGTATACCTGTGCAAGTAAAAAATGCCTTTAAGTTTCTTCTCATAGCTTTATTTTTGTTTTGTTCCTGGAGAGATTGAGTTAGAAGCCAGAGTTTATAGAATAGAGCATCTGGGAAACACATTTTAGGTTTAGGTGTTAGTTTGGGTAGTAATGACACAAAGTCCAAAGGATCAAAGGATTGAATCCAACTACAACAAACAAGTATCAGTCATGGAAAGAAGTATAGACAAGAATATAGTTGTTGCTTAGAAGGATTATAATGCAATGACTGGGGAATAGTTCACATATTTGAAATACAGAGAATTAATGCTTTCTCGACTTCTGAAGATAACTTCACAGTTTCCAAATTGCAGGTATTCATCTCGGAAAACCTCAGGTGATAAACCTGTTACAAATGCAACAGCACTAGGAAATCCATTATAAACCAAGAAATTATTGTGGCAGAGAACACAAAGTCATAATGGAAGTATTTTTATTTAGAAGAAATGCAAAGGCTCGTAGTTCCGAAGAAAGTTCCTCTGCATGAATTGTCTGAACTAGTGCAAAGTTATCAGGATGTCCTTATACAACTTAGAATCACTAGATGACAAAGATGCCACTTCTGAAAACAAACAAAAGAAAAAAACCACCAGGGTTCTTCTCATTTACTACTTGTTTTTCCTACTCATTGGTAAATAACGCAATTAAGGTTTTTTTTCTTTAGAAAAAGCATAGCATTTCAGTGTTGATATTTTGGCCTTGGACTAAAGTGCTTTTAGTTTTCTGTAGGGTATTTTTGTTTGTTCATTTTTAACTTTTCTCAACTGTTTTATGATGTTAGCATTTGGAACTAGTGGCACAGAGAGAAAGTGAGGATCGGGGAATGCAGAAGGAAGTGAGTCCTAGGGAACTAGCAGATGCGTTTGGTCCAGAAAGTAAGGAATTTTAAAGTTAGAGCAAGGCACCAATTTCAAAAGTAAGATGTAACACTTGGATTGACCACTTCAAGGTTGGCTACTGGGAGAGGTAAACTGGCTCTGCAGGCTGATGACAGGGAGGTGTCAACATGGCAGAATATAATTTGTAGTGAAAATATGACTTGGAATTTGGAATGTAGCTTAGATTGGTTTCCAATTTTTATTTTCAGTTTCCAATCACCTATTTGTTTTGATCTTAATACTTCGAGAGTTTTGTAGGAAAGAGAAGTCTCCTCCTGAATTATGGTAGAACCACTTCAACAGTGAATAGCACAGACTGTCAGTGATTTCCTTTTTTAATTTGTAAATTGTATCTGCTTTTAGAGAAGAAAGCAAGCATTGCTCCTCAGAGGAGAATCTGTTGGCTTTTTGATGCCTGTATTGAAATAACGAACCAGACAGTGAATATTTAGGTTAAATACTACAATTAACTATTTAATTTTCACCAGCAATACTCATTCCTTTTTAGCTTCGTGATTCAACTGAGCAGTTTCAGGAATATTATAGACAAAGACTACGTTACCAGCAGCACTTAGAGCAGAAAGAGCAACAACGACAGTTGTACCAGCAAATGTTGTTGGAAGGAGGTGTAAATCAAGAAGATGGAGCTGACCAGCAGCAGAATCTTACTGAACAGTTTCTTAACAGGTTAGGTGGTTTTGTTGCTTCTCCCTCCATCCACTCCTGTCCCTCCTCCCCTCCTCAGGCTCTCATAATAACTTGTTTTGGTCTTTTTTTTTTTTGTTCTTTTTCTTTGGTCATTTGTTATTAGATCTATCCAGAAGCTAGGAGAATTAAATATAGGTATGGACAGTCTTGGAAATGATGTACAAACACTTAGCCAGCAATGTAATGGGAGCAAAGGGAATGCATCTGCCAGTCCAGCAAGTAACTTTACATCTGCACCTTCAGATGCTAGTCAGAGGGTAACGACTGATAGCCCAAACGTTAATACAAGTACTCCTCGGAAGCGTGGATCAGCTAATCAGATACCCTTTCCTGAAGAGTCACCTGTACTGGGGAATCAAACGTAAGTTATATGACACTGTTCAGCACTAGAAATGTCCTTCTCTTAGCACTGTGGGAGTATCTGTTTATATTTACTTTTAGTTATCAAGTGAATTTTTCGTTGAGTAGGGGTATTTAGCTCATGATCAGTGTTTTCTAAATATTTTTATAGGGATTATCATTGCTTTTTTTGACGGCACATATGAGCAATAGTGGTTATTTGTTATGGTTTGCATTTTATGCTTATTTTTAATTTCAAACTTTTTATTCCATCTTATATGTATAGTTTTTGTTTATTTTGTGTTCTACTAAGTTTCTGAAAGTTGTTTGGTTTTTTTTATTAAATCTAAACTAGGCAGAGAGATAGGCAGGGTAGAGTGGGAAATTGATTTCTTTTGTTAACTAAAGGTAGTGCTGACCTGGAAGCAACAATCATTTTTCCATGTATGTGTGTACATATATGTGTGTGTTTATGTTATGGAATTAAAACAATTATATTTAACTTGCATTCACTTATTCAATGCCTTGAGTTGCTGCAAAATCAGCAATCTCATGTAAAAATTACAGTTTAATGATAAAGAATCAGGCACACATAATGCTTGTCCACATAAATTAGTCTATTCTGAGTATGACTGAAAATGTGACTTCAGTCCAGAAAACACTTAGATTCAAATCTGTCCCTGCTCTTGTTTTTTCTGTCGTGTTGTGAATTTAAACTCTTCACCAAATCAAAACAGTGTATCAGAACATGCTGTCACTCAGCCACAGTTGGAAGACTCTCCAGGGACTTTAACTAGGACAAGAGGTGATGAGGTGAGTTTTCTTATTGTCCTTTACAACTTGTGTTTTCACAAGATTCAATATTTGATCCTGAGTATGTGACATCCTCTCATTGTAAATAGATATTTAGAATGAATTTTGGTTGATGCAGTACCTACAGAATCGCAGAATCATTGAGGTTGGAAGGGATGTCTGGAGACTTGAGTCCAAATCCACTGTTCAGAGAAGGGTTAATGAGAGCAGGTTGTTTGGGGCTGGGTCCAGTTGGGTTTTGAGTATCTCCAAGGATGAAGACTCCACAACATCTGTGGACAACCTGTTCCCATGTTTGACCACCCTAAAAACACATAATGTTTTTAAAACAACAAAAAAGCGTAAATGGAATTTCCTGTATTTCAGGTTGTGTCCATTGCCTCTTGTCCTTTCACTGGGTACCACTGATAAGAGTTTTGCTCAATCTTCTTTAGTCCTCCTGTCAGGTATTTATATACACTGAGATATACACACATACATGTGCACCCCAAAAAGCACTTCTGATCTCAAGGCCAAACAATCGCAGCTCTCTCAGCTTCTCCTTGTACAATAGAGGTTCCAATGGGATGTCTTTTACAGCCATTGTTTTGTGTTTTCCAGGTTGAAACTTTGATTGTTGGACTCCAGTCAGTATGGTCCGACTTTAGGGAAATAACTTTGCAATAAGTACATTCCAAAGTTTCTGCATCAGATAAATAAAAATCGAAATTTTAGAAGGGTGGTTATGAGGTTGTCTGGAGGATGATGTAATAAAGCTTACCATAATTTAATGATAACTTTGTGTTACCTACAGGGTGAGATTCTTATGTTTAGTATTATATTAGTTCTATAAACTGTGTTTATGATCTGGACTGTTTTCAGTAAAAATGCAGCTTTGCTTCCTTTGCAAATTTCACACAGATCAAATGTGTTTACACAGAAATAAATTTTAATATAATGTTTTGGACATGGGCTGTCAAGAACAAAAGCTGTTGGAAGCCTGGAGGGAGAATGAGAAATGTTAATCTAATGTTAGCTGTACAAATGAGTTGAAGAAAAGAACTTTTTGAAGTATGTTATTCCTTGACCCTGGTGCTGCTACTTATTAATACTTTGGCATGATAGTTTTACGCTATTCTGCAAAACAATCACATCCACTTTAAATTGTCCAGTTTTATGCTGAAGAACCTAATTTGACTGTTACCCTTCTATACAGGATGACAAATCAAAAAAGCAGTTCATTTGTATTAATACTCTAGAAGACACACAAGCTGTCAGAGCTGTAGCCTTTCATCCCAGTGGGAATTTATATGCTGTTGGCTCCAACTCCAAAACTTTGAGAGTGTGTGCCTATCCAGAAGTAATTGACCCAAGGTAAGAAAGCTTGTATAATCATGTCTTTTTCTGTCTCACAGCACTTCTTTCTTCTGTACCTACTGATATCTGTACATTTCATACCTTTCTTTTGTTGTCATAAATAGTGCAATGCTTTCCTTAGAAACCTGAGCTGCCAAATAAAAATAAGATGACCTACTGAAGAATTTGTATTTGTGGGCTACCTTTTTGCTCTCCTCCAGTAGTAGCAAGATGCATTACCACAATACCACACCTTTCCTCACAAAAGTGTTCCTTTTGTCCCAGCAGGTGGGCTTTTCTGTATTTACTGTGATGGCTTCTGGTTTTGATATTCCAGCTGTAAAAGTGGGAGAAAGCATGTGTCAGTTCCCAAGCCGGCACAAGTTGGGCTTCATGGGATGCAGTTTCTGGCAGGAGGGGGCAGACTTGACAGTAGAGAAAGCAATATTGTCTTTAATTTTTACAGCAGAACTTGGCAGAGCATGTCTTTTGGCCCATTGTTACTATAAACATTGTTTTCCTGATACTCTGGTTCGTTGACAGGAAGAGCACGTATCTGTGGCTTACTGTGCACCTAGTCTTTTCCGTTTTCTTTTCACCCGTTGGATGGGGCTTTGAGCAACGTGGTCTAGTGG
This sequence comes from Charadrius vociferus, assembly GCF_000708025.1. Taxonomy (NCBI): domain Eukaryota; kingdom Metazoa; phylum Chordata; class Aves; order Charadriiformes; family Charadriidae; genus Charadrius; species Charadrius vociferus. The sequence continues at coordinate 20,319,787 of NW_009648332.1, read as the reverse complement.
AAGGTGTCCCTTCCCATGGCGGGGGGGTTGGGACTAGATGATCTTTAAGGTCCCTTCCAACTTTACCATTCTATGATTGTGTTTTGGTTTTTTTTAATAGGAGGGGGGTAAAATATTTTTTCACCTGGCAATAAATATTGCCATCTCAATAACCATCTCCCTGTCTCTGTCCCAGTTATGTTATTTTTCTTGGAGTAGGGGGGAAGTGCAGGCATTTAAAACTTCACAATTTCAGGAGCTACAGTATGAACCGGTGACTTTATCTGGGACGCCTTTCCAGCTTAGGACACGTGCTCAGGCTTCTAAAGTGTTCAAAAAGTAATCTGACTGTTTTTCTTTTCGTCCTTAAATATCATCAGTAAGGTAGCCTTTGAAGTTTAATTCCAAAATATTTATTGACAAGGTACGAAAGAAACAAAATAGTTGATTTCTCTGATACCCAATGCAAGCCAGCTTGCTGGCTTGAAGCCCAGACAACCTCCTCTTGATTAGTAAAACAGTGCAAAACATTTTTAGTGGAATGGGTACCTCTTTATTGACTTACTCTACTCTCACACAACTTAGTCTAACCGTTGGGAAAAGTTAGATTGACTCTGCAGGCTTAATATTTAGCTACAGTACATGATCTGATGTGAAAAGTGACATAGTGCATCTGCATATGAAAGGAATACTGAGATTTCCATAATTCTGAACTTGTACTTCCTTTTTTTTTTTTTTTTCACTATGCTTACAGTCTGCCAAAAACATTTCATCATGGGATTTACTAGTCAGCAGAGAGATTACATTATCTTTAAGATATTCTAATCTTTGTAACAACCTGAGTCTAGACACACATTCAAAAATTTTCAAAAAGCTATGGTTGTGTAGAGTAAATAGCAGTTGTTTAATTGTACATCAAAGTTTTGACAGTATTTTTAAAATTTTAAAATTGTCCTTCAAACTGATGTATGGTTCACGACAGGTTGGTTTTGTTTGGGTTTTATTTTCCCTCTTTCTCTAAAGGTATAATAGTAGTGTGCTTTTTTTACATGTTTGAGATTAAACACTGATACATACACATTAGAGTTCTGCAGCTGTTGCTCAGATAATGATGGTGCTTCCACGCAGTTGATAGGCAGTGTGTCTCTGTGCTGGGCAGGTGCTGCCATGTCCTGACAAAGTCAGTGACTCCCAGCTGCTGCCTCCACCTCTTAACAAATGCTGTGAAGCCAAACTCTGGGTGTGATATAAGGCATTAGGCCATTTAGGAAGCTCTGTAGTGTGTGTTCAATGGTCATCCTGATTTAGGCTAATCTATCATGGATTTCTAAAGTTTTTAAACGGACATAGATATTTGTCTTCATTTTTTTCTCTCTGCTGCTTTTGGTCAAGTATTTATAGTACGGTTTCTGAATTTTTCAGTAGCAATTTAATTTGTGGAACTTCTGTTGCTGATGTTACTGGAGTGAATGTTGATGGAGCTGGATACAACAATGCTTAACTACTCGACTACTTCCTCCTGTGGGAACAGAGAAGTAACGTTGTAGGAAATTAATCGATTCGAGTAGAGGAAATGTATATCAATGGGACTGTTCCTTTTATTTCAGCCATGTGTAAAGCTGATCTGGTTTCAGAAATAAGAATGTATGGTATGTTTAGATGCTGTGAAGATTCCTGCATTAACATATAATTTGAATGTCTTTCTTGCACAGACTGCTGTATTACATTTTTCTAGTAGATGAGTGAAGCTTTGAGAGGGACTTTATTCAACAAATAGTATCCAATGCACAGCTCATAATGACATGTATGAGTTTGCTTTTTTGTATTTTTGTTGGTTTTGTTGTTTTGTTTTTTTTTTTAATTAATGGCCAATGAGGAGACAGTACTTGACTTAGGGCAGCGTTTTCGTGTGCAAAAAGGATGGCATAGACAACTTTTTGGATAAAACAGCAGGCCTCAATTTTTATTGTTACAGTATTACTAGACACAACGGCCCTAAACACAAGTATATGGATCCCAGTCATATAATTATGCTGTCGTACCGAACACAATCCACAGTTAGGGATTATGTCTAGTGGGTGGGAAACTGGAAGAGAGACACCTTTCTGTGTGCATACACAGAGGTTACACAGGCTTCTGCTTTCTTCTTTCAGGAGTCTGGATTTTCCAATCTGCAGTTTAGTCCCAGACCCAGCCTTTAGCCACGCCAGTTGCACTGCATACCACCATAGATAGTGTGTGCCTTATGAGCTTTATTGGCCTGCAGTTGCTTAATTGAACTCAAGCACGGTCCAAAGAGGCTGCAGATTCAAGATGCTGAAGTATGAAGGATGTAGAGAAATATCTCACCAATTTCGAACTCTGGGGATAAGGTTTAATTGTATGTAGATAGTAATTACCATATTTTATCTTTATCAACCCTTTATAGATCAAGGGAGTGTGTAAGGTTGGGGCTTTTTTGCATGTCCAGTCACAAATACAATGGGAAGACAAGGAAAAACAGAGAAAATGGGATGGAGAAGATCCTTTTGTTTTGTCTTAGATCACACGTATGTGTTTCAATGCAAACAGTGATATGTATTCTTGTTAGCTAAAACAATAGCAAAATAGTATTTTCAATTTAGAATACAATATAAATACAGTATTTCCTTATAAATAAAAGAAAATTAGACATTTTTCTTCTCTTTTTTTTTTTTTCAGTGCTTATAATACTCCTAAACAACCTGTAGTTCGGTTCAAAAGGAACAAGCATCATAAAGGATCAATCTACTGTGTAGCCTGGAGTCCCTGCGGACAGCTGTTAGCTACTGGTTCTAATGATAAATATGTGAAAGTACTGCCTTTTAATGCAGAAGCTTGTAATCTCTCAGGTAGTGTGTATGGGTATTTAGTTTAAAGAATTTATTTTCAATTATTTGTCCAATATTTGGCAAAACCATTCAAATTATATTGAATATGTAGTTAACAGATTTTGTTATTTTTATTCTTAGACTTCGATTAAGTTAATCTCTTTTCCTACTCACCGTCATTGTAGTCTCTGTCCAGCGAAGAGCCACTGAGGGGTTGGGGATTATTTTGGGGGGGTTTGTTTGGTTTTTTGTTTGTTTGCATTTTGGTTTTGTTTTGCAAGACTCTCTGGTATTGTGCTGTCTTCTGGTAGCTTTTTTTTTTTTCCCTTCAGATATAGTAAAACAACCTGATGTTCTTACCCAACTCTAGTTCTTGACTGTCAGTAGGAATTTATTTCCAGCTCCCCTTTTTCTTGCCTAGTTCTGTCATCATCTTCCCCATCTTGGAAGTCTAAGGCTTCTTTCCCAGCAAATACTATTTTCTGTGCCCAGCCTTCCTAATCAGTACACTGAATATGGCTCTTACCTTTTCTGTTTTGAACTTAGGCTACCTTGTCCTATGTGGTTCAGTGTTCTCAATGATCCTTCCCTCCTAGCAGAGAAAGCCTTTTTAGTTTACCATAGTTTACGAAAAAAAGTACTGTATAAACCTTGGCTGGAATTGGCTGTGGAGATAGTTTACGAAAAAAAGTACTGTATAAACCTTGGCTGGAATTGGCTGTGGAGATGGTCCATGTACCTTTCGCAAAGCTTTAGGAACTGTAGGCAGCTCAAGCAACACTCAGTAAAAATAAGTTTCTTATTTGAACTCTAGTAACCGAAATAGTGTGTTCTATGGAAAAAGCACAACAGTGTTTATACTTGGTAGAATACCCGCCCTTGCCTAAAATACTCTGTGTTATCACTGTAGCTGCTTTAAAGATTGCAGGAATAACAGTGGTAAACAAAGTATGTCTCATTTTTGTGACTGGATTTTTAAATTATTTTAGGACCAGATTTGGAATTCAGCATGCACGACGGGACAATCAGAGACCTTGCTTTTATGGAAGGCCCAGAAAGTGGTGGTGCTATTTTAATAAGTGCTGGAGCAGGGGACTGTAATATTTACACAACAGATTGTCAGCGAGGACAAGGCCTGCATGCTCTCAGTGGTCACACTGGTATGTATGTTGTTGCTTCTCTCTCCAACTTTTTAAGTCTGTATTATATTCTAATGAAGTTGTTGGGTTGTTGTTGTTTGGGTTTTTTTTAATGTCTTTGGGGCTTTCTTTCTAGCAAGGCTTTTTTTTTCTATCCAAATTGCTCTTGAGGTATTTACACGGGGAATATTTGTTTTTAAATGTATTGGCTGTTAATTTAATGGAGAGAGCGCATGTTTCCTCCTAGAGAAGATGCAAAGCTGGGTATTGCCTAGCCCTGTTGGCATTTTAGATTGCGCAACGTGCAGGTTTTCCATAGAATTGTTAAATCTCTGAATGCAAAAATATAATCAGAACGGTAATATTTCATTATTTGATTAATGATGTTTAATCAAATGAAGAAGTTGTCTTGTTCACAGGTCATATTTTAGCACTTTATACATGGAGTGGCTGGATGATTGCATCTGGATCCCAAGACAAGACTGTAAGATTCTGGGATCTGAGAGTGCCAAGCTGTGTTCGTGTTGTGGGAACAACATTTCATGGAACTGGTAAGACTTGCTATGATGCTTCTGATCATCTTTACATAAAAGTTTTTTTTTTAAAGATGTCTAAGTAGTATAGAGTGAATGTAAGGAGTTTCTTGCATCACAGAATGGAGGCTTGGCTTTAAAAGAAAGAAGTTGTGAGGGTATCTTTGCCTGTGTGTTTTGTGTTGTGGTTTGTTGTGTGTGTTTGTTTTTTTTAAAGTAATATTTCTTTTCAAAAGTTGGCTAGTTTTTTGCCTTGTGATTTTCAAAGGCACTTCCAAGTACATTAAAATAAAACAAGACACAAGATACCTGTTTCAGAATCAAAAGAAGGGGTGGGAAGGAGCAGCCACTTTTGCAAGTCGTCAACATACTCTATAGAGATCTGCAAAAGGATTATTAAGAATCACTTGGGTTCAGATTTGATTCCTGAAACCTTTTTGGGGGACAATAAATTGGAACAGGGGGGAGAAGGGGAATTCCTTGCATTATTCTACATTATCTCATAAAAAGTGACTTTCTTTCCTGTGAGGAAACAGATACTTTTTCTCCTGCAGATTTAATAGTGGTTTTGCTACCATTCCAGTGTGACCTATGGCTTCAGACTTTTAGGTGCTGGAATGTAAAGGTGTTCTTATTTTAAGATAACACTAGCTAGGTTTGCTCACCTTAAATTTAAGGCCGGCATTCAGTATTCTTATACAATGTATATTCTTGTTTTTAAAAGAAGTTGTCTATTTGCATAAATCTACATAAGTATAATGTGTGTTGTTTGGGTTGTTTTTTTCTCCTATAGGAAGTGCTGTAGCCTCAGTAGCTGTTGATCCCAGTGGTCGTCTCCTGGCTACAGGACAAGAGGACTCTAGCTGTATGTTGTACGATATTCGAGGAGGACGAATGGTGCAGAGCTATCATCCTCACTCCAGCGACGTTCGTTCTGTTCGCTTCTCTCCAGGGGCACACTATTTGCTCACAGGATCATACGATATGAAAATAAAAGTGACAGACTTGCAAGGTAACATACTAAAAAGGATACTAGCTTAATTTTCAATTTGGTGCTTTTTAGTATTGAAGTTGTAAGAGAACTTGGTTCAAAGATCAGATTTTAGTTTAAAAGGGGAAGAAAATAGTAGAGCTTTGAAGGGTTTGAAATGTGTCTGTTCACAGTTGGCAAGTTGTGTTGCTGAGATTGTAGGCTATGAACTAACTCTTGTTTGGGGTGGGGGGGGTCTGATTATGGTAGAAGAACTAATTAATACTTTCGCCTGTTGAGATGGCCATTGCTTTCAGGGAGCATTCATAAAACTGACCCTTTTTAAAAAAAAGAAAGGAAGAAAAATGTATAATAATAATAATGCTTATTTTTATTGGGAAGAGTTAAGAAGAGAGAAGATATTGGGTATATTTAAAAGACTTGACCTTTAAATTTTAATGACATTATTTAAAAACTGTGAATACCTGACTTTTAAAGTTGTACTGTGTCCAGTGATGCCTAAAAACCAAAACACTGGGGCTCTCATTCTGTGTGTGAGAGAGAGAAGAGGGGTCAAGTATGCTTCATAACGTGAAATACATATGTAAACTTTACTAAACAAACGGGGCCGGGGGAGAAACCCAAACAGCTGGTGTATAAATTAATGAAACGACTAACGATTTCTGTTCCTGTGCCACAGGGGACCTCACGAAGCAGCTTCCTCTTATGGTGGTAGGAGAGCACAAGGACAAAGTTATTCAATGCAGATGGCATACACAAGATCTTTCCTTCTTGTCGTCTTCTGCAGACAGAACTGTAACCCTTTGGACCTACAACGGGTAGAGTGCAAACAAAGGCAACCTATGCAGCTAAAGCACAGCCACCTGAGACTACACAACTGTAAAGACAAAGTAATAATAATTAGGCATTGAGAGAGCAGCAGTTGAGCAGGAGAGTGTGATAGCAAGAGGAGGGGCACTTGTCACAGATTTTTCTGGGTTTTAGGAGGTCTTGGTGTTTTTAGTATACTTCTTTTGCAGTGCTTTCAGTCTTCCATGTGAACTCATGCTGCTGTGACCTATTGTAGTCTTGTTGCCAAAGTCTATGAGGAGAACTCTTATGTTGTCGATGTGCACTCAAAGTAACCTGAATGACGTGTTTACAGTTTGGTATTAATTGCATTCCTTGGTCTTTGCCTCGATGAGAATTTTATACAGAAACTTAAGTTGAACACGGCTTTAATCAAGTCTGTATGTAACTACTTACACACACACAAAAAAGATTAATTACTTCCACTGTTTTTTCAGATTTATTATATTCATCACTTCTCAACAAGAGGTCAAACTTTATAACATCTCCACAGTTTCAACTTTTTTAGTAATAAATTCTGAACTTTAAAGGTGACTAGGCAGTAACTGTATCTTGATTATGGTCCATCATGTAGTGTGGGTTCTTTTTTTTTTTTTTCATCTAAACTGGGGGAAATGTTGCTGTTTTTACTATGTGATGTTGTTTTGAACAAGCTAATAAGTTGGAGGGGGGTAAAAGTAAAATACTAATTTTTTTTTTTTCCCTGTAGAAACATAATATTTTACTTTTTGAATGCAACAGAATACCTCTGTGTATAATGTACTGTAGAAAAGAGTGGATTGGCAGCAGTTGTCACAGTGAGCTTAATGGCTATCAGTTTTTCAAGTAAACAGGATACCATTAATGCTATAATAGAAACCAGCATGGCTTAAAATGCTATGTCTGCATGATAATTTAAGAATTAAGTTGTTTGAATTCCCAGTTCAGAAGCTTATCTGAATTTTATTTCTTGCACTGTTTATGTATGGGGAAACTGCAGTTTTATTTCTATGAAACCTTAGATTCTAATGTTTATGTATTGTTATATTTTCATATTGTACAGTTCCTTTTACTTTTTAAAATATAAACCTTTAAACATTAGGTTATTTATTTATTTGAACTGCAGTTAAGTTTTGGATTCTCTTGGTTACTAAATTATATGTGCACCGTAGCAAGCATTTTTAACTATCGTATAAAAGTGGAAAGGTAACTATAGAAGTGTATCTGTGCTATAATCTCAATAAAGACCTCCAACACCTGCAGTTATCTCCTGTTATTTTGGATTCTCGGTTTTTAATTGCCCCAGTGCAGCTCCAATACTTAAACTGTACATCAAAATATGTTGTATGCCTAGAACTATAAAAGACGTTAGATCTTTGATACAATTTCCAAGTATTTAACTCTGCAATACGGTAAGTAATAAATAAAGACTGTTGCTGTATGCTACTGTATTATTTTTCTGTGTTGGTTAAGGTCGTAATGCTGCTGTGGCGGAAAATACAACTTCTGCCTATTCTGTTCCTCCAGTTGTCTGTCTGTGGTCAAAGCTCTTTTTAATTAGCACCACAACTCTTTAAGTACTAATTTCCTTAAATGAATTACATTGCTTGTGTCTTTACAGAGAGGATCTAGTTTTAACTCTGCTGGTTTATGTCCCAGCCGCTTGCTGTGATTCTGAGCTGCCCTACTTACTGAAGGGAAATCTTCCTGTATGTCTGCCTGCACCCGTAGGCAATTAGAAAATAAATCCCTGTACAGGCCGCGAAAGGAACCCGCTACTAGTTTAGGCGTTAATTACTCAGGAGAGCGTCCCGGGTTGCTCTGCGGCCGTGGAGTCTCTGCTCCGACACCCCCCGACCGCCGCGCAGGAGCGGCGGGGCCGGGGC
>NW_009648332.1:20305836-20311032 GCF_000708025.1 Charadrius vociferus | reverse complement strand
CTCCTCAGGTCGCGGCGTTGGTGTCCGGGATAAACGGGGCGAAAGGGAAGGAGGGGGAGAAGTGCGCGGCGTTTGCCGTTTTATTGCCGTTTTAACGCTCGCAACGTACGGCCTCGGGAGGCGCGGCCGTGCCCCGGGGTGGGCCTCAGCCGGGCCGGGCCCGGGCGGAGCAACAGCGAGGCGGCACCGCGGGGCCCGACAGGGCAGGAATATCCTCCCGGCCTCGGCAAGACTTGCCAGGGGGATTTCTGTGGTAATAGTGGTGCTTGAGACCCTCGCCTGGAGGCCTGGGGGAGGTCTGCGGGGTTTTATCGTGTTTAGTAGTGCTGAACTCTGCTCTACGCCCGCTGATTACTACAGTTTATTATTACTACGGTTATTAGTTATATTGAGACAGCCATACAATACAGCTCAATTGTTGGGCATTCTTGCCAGTGTTTTCTTTGGGGGAAAAAATGAAAGTTTAGCCTACTTAACAGAATTGAATTTTTAAACAGCACCAGAGAATACGTTTTTCATGTTGTAAGATTGTTTCAGTTTGAAGGGGTTTTTGTATAGCATGTTACATCCTGAACTAAATATCTGTATTTCGTGTTGTATTTAGCGACACAGGATGCTGTTTCCTTTGGTATTGTGTGCAGTTGCGCTGGCAGGGAGCAGTAAAGTTCAAGATGATGAGTGGATTGACCCCACGGATATGCTCAACTACGACGCAGCGTCAGGAACCATGAGGAGACCTTACAAGGTAGGAAAAGAAAGGGTGTGAGAACACGTGTCTCTCCCAAGCAGTCCTTCGGCCACATGCTGTTGAGAGATTGCACTTAAATCATGAAATAAGAAAATAGAATTTTGGTCTTTTTAAGGTCTTACAAGGTTATATCTTATATCTTTCTATACATAGAAAAGCGTTGTGTGTCCATTGCCTCTTTTTTTTTTCTTGCAATTTTAACAATCTACATTATTGTAGATAACTAGCTCAGGGCCTTTTATTGACAAGTTTCGGCTGCACGCTGATCAAGTCACAGGAGCCGTGCTTTTTGTCTTTTCAGTGGTGGTTGACTGCTTTGTGCCGGTTGTGGCTCCACAAGTCATTGCTCTGAGCAATACTGGGTTAAGCACCTCTCGCTAGTTTCTGAAGTATAGAGTTAAATATCTTGAAAATTACCTTCCCCACTGATAAAAGTTGGGGGAGTTAAGCTTAATGATTGTATTTTACTTGAATTGTCCACTTGCCCAGTAATACAGGAATAAACCCTGTTTATTGTTTGAGAGTATTATGAAAGTCCACGGTGTTTTGTGACGCTGGGCATCAGAGCTTTCAGAAGGAAGATCAGAATGGAGAGTGAGGGCTGTCCTGTTAATAATTCGTGAACGTCGAGGAGAAGATGAAATACAAAAAGCTCATTTTAACAAGGGGAACTGTACTCTGTTGTCTTGTATGAGGGATGAATTTTGCATATATCATGAGATACATATTGTTTATCCAGTGCACACATGATGCTGTGAACTGTGGTTGGTTGTATGGGTACCCTTGATGTTTGTCATTCTTAACTTTCAAGTTTGGTTTTGTGGTCTTGAATAATACCATTTTAACGCTTCAGAACATAAATTTTCTGAAGCTTAGAAAATGCAAACTGCATTATTTCTCTCCACAGAGTTCCTTTTCAGCCTCCACCTGCTCCGAGTCCACCTGTTAGTTGTTAGCATCCCTAAAATTCAACAGCAAACTTTAGTGTCTTTGAACTTGGTGCCCAACTGCCTCAGATATTGTTAAAAAAAAATAATTGGGAGTTTTACTGTTGTCTCCGAGGAAAATAGAACTGCATCTTAAAGGAGAAGAGTGCTTTGGGTTAACCAGTGTTTTCAAGATTCCTTTTCTGCTCTGCAGCGAGAGGTTTTAGGCAGGCAGGCTGTGTGGCCAGCTGAGTCCTCCAAACTTCATATCGGTGCGAGTTCGCCAATTGCGTGACGTTGCAGTTCCTTTTGGAGGCTTCCCTCAACGCGCGTACTCCGCTATGTAGAAGAAGCACTGCTAAAACTAAATCAGAGCAATTAACAGGAAAAAAATGGGCTGTTGCTTCAGAGTGAAGAGGGAACATGAAAGGAAAGGCATGCAACGCAGAATACGGTTTTGTGTTTACTTTCGGTCTGGCTGGCTGCGTGGCCAGCTGGACTGGGAATTTGGCTGGCTGGAAACTGCCCCTTTGCTTGCTGAGTCGGTTTTTAGCCAGTCCCGATTATCTAATCTGATGCACTGCGTGGCTCACCTGCACTTAGAGAGGGGAAAGGGCAGGTAGGGGGAGGAAAGGGCAAGACCTCACCTTTTGAAGGTAACGTGCATTTAGATAAAGTTAAAGCAATTGCCTGTTTGGAACCTAAAATATTAGAGAGGCAACTGGAGTATTGTTGGGAGAGTATTAGCAGCGAAGACCAACACTCAGTTTTTAGTTCCTTTTCTCCTTTTAAGGTGATCTGACTGTAGAAGTGTAACGTAGTGTATTGATCAAATTCTTTGATTCTAAAAATATGTGGTTTTCTTGTGTAATTTTAGGCAAACTATCATGAGTCTGAGGACAAGGCTGTGGATACCGTCAGTACAGAAATCTCATCAAGGTCTTCCAGGGAAGTAGATTCCTTGCAACAGAAGGTTTGTTACAGAACTTCAGAATATTTTCTAGCCTTTTATAGTTTGTGCTTTCTGATGTTGCTTTTCTGGGCAGTATAGACAGGTGAATTGCTGGCATAATTTGTGAGAGACCATGGATTATGTAAGGGGAACCTCTTTACTGAGAGGAGAGACTGGAAGTGGTTTGAACTCAATTCCAAATGGCTGCTCTGCCTGCCAAGGTCTGTTTCCTGAGATGTCTGATAGTGCAGTGGAAGTTGATAGGAGCTACGTGCTTCTGTCCGGTGTCAACAGTTTAAACAGGTGCTGTTGGTGTTACACCATGTTGCCAAAAGCTAAGAAACCTGACCGTTCCTTTTCAAGTTGTTCAATTCTGTTGGATTTTAAGGGGTGGGTTGTGGGCATAGAGGACACATTTGTGGCTGACCGCAGTGTGCAGTGCTGCAGCTCTCAGAAGCTGCTGTGAGCTCCCCACACTGCTTCTTCCTTCAAGATCAGGAGGATGCGGTGATGCTCTCGTGTCTCTCAGCCACTTGGAGACCCAACGGGATATGTAATTTTAACGTTGTTTTAGTTACTTAGTATTTTTTACAATTCTCTCTCTTCTTTTTTTTTTTTTCTGAGGTAAACTTAAAATTTAAGGAGAATTAGATCTTTAGCTTTTTCAAGGTTTACTGCGGTTAGTATCCAAACCATATTATTAGCAGATCTGAAATCTCCAGTACTGGCCAGTCCCGTGGAAAGTATTATCTTCAGCAACTGCATACGCTTTTTATCTGGTGTACTAATCATGGGATTATTGCTAAACTAAAGAAATGTGCCTCTGTTAATCCTGAGTTTAATGCGTTGGTACGTTGTTTCTTTTTTTCCTGCAAACAAGCTGGTTTGAGCACGAAGTGAATAAAATGTCTTTGCATTGCAGATTGCAGAATGTGAGAAGAGGAATGCCAAATCACGTGAAAGCCGTAGCTTTTATATTTTTAAGCGATACTTGAATAAGATTTTAAATGAAGCTGGAAAACTTGGCCTTGTAAGTATGTGAACACGCATTAAAAATTAATTACAATGCATATGTGTTTTTCACAGTTATCAAGTATTGATTAATTTTGGCTTACTTCAAATTAAAATGAGGGGAGAAGTGATAGAAGTACGTACATCCAGTATTGCTGTTAGTTAGCAGTGTTTGCTCAGGAGAGACAGTTGCTGTTTGAACTGTGAAGCATCCAAAGGAAGACTAAGTGAATTCAGAGTATGTATCCGAATATGTGTTGCTGGAATGCAGCTATAATAATACCCTGTTCAGGTCATGTAAATGGTTGGTAAACTTGAAAGAGCCAGATTTTGTTTGTTCATTTGTTGTAGGCCTTTTAGGCCTTTGTTCAAGACTCTACCACATGAATAAGCTATCATAAAGAATAGTAGCTTACTAGACTTTGCATAGAAGAATCACCTTATTACTTTCTTTATTGTATTGTCTTTGGAGATACATTTTTTTCTGTTCAGAGGTAGAGGGATAAAACCAAACAATGTTATACTTAGCAATATAAAGTTTCTTATTTCATTATTTAATAGCTTCTCTATTACCCAGCCATGATCGAGGTACACATAACGCGTTCGTAATTAATACTTGTTAGTGAGAAGTGGTTCTAAAATTTTAGTAACAGGTGAGATAACCCACTTCATTTTTTAGGTGTTTGTTGTAGAATTGAAAGAGTACAAACCAGTTGAATTCATGTTTTATATCGTTTAGAAGAATGAGGAAAAAGCTTATAAAACCATAGCGTGCTCCCTGTCCTGTGTCTTCATCCTTCAGTCGGTTTCACAAAGGTGCTGCTATGTAATGAGGGTATATAACAGGTGTTTGCACAGGGACACAGTTTTTCTTATGTACTTCTATTTCCAAATAAGCAGCTTTTAACCATTGTTTTGCTTTGCTTTTAATTCAGCCTGAGGAAAATGTGGACCGCGTCCATTACGATGCTGAGATCATCCTTACAAAACAGACATATTTGGAGATCCTCAGGTTTCTCAATGAGGAAACTTGGCAGTCAGGTGCTGTGGATGATGCACTTAGTGATATTTTGATCAATTTTAAGCACCATGATTATGAAGCTTGGCACTGGAGATTTGAAGACACCTTTGGAATTGATCTATATAATATGTTTCTGGTAAGCAAAGAAGAAAGGGTTTTTTTTGTTGTTTAATTGCTGTTTTCTCCAGTTTCTTTGTGCGAGTCTAGCCAAGGAATATTACCATCTTAATTCTGCACGTAAAGCAGTTCTTTCTATCGTACTTACAGTGAGTCACTCTTTGTTTCATGGTTGCTGAAGGTAGAGGCCAATCTTACTACAAGTAAGAATTGAAGTTTTTTATTCCTGTGGTCCGTTTTTCTTACTGTAGCTTTGCATGTTTTTCTGCTATGCTTTCTTTTTCTCTTCTTGTATTTTATGTCTGTGCTGCGTGACTCATTAGACTCTAGTACTTTCTCATCACTTAAACTGACAACTCGTGCATTAGAAATTTTCCAGCTTTGTTTCTTGTTGGAACCTGTTTATATTGAGACAGGTGTG
>NW_009648332.1:20268548-20305773 GCF_000708025.1 Charadrius vociferus | reverse complement strand
TTTTGGAGAGGAGAGTGTGACTGTGTGAAAATGTCATATTCACTAAAAGGGAATTATGAAGTGTGAAGCTGAGGATCTATAATAAGCTGAAGCTCTCTGAATAAATCTTTACCGTTCAGAATATGCTAACATTGTATGCTGAGATGATCTTGAAATAACCCTGTCTAGTTTCAAGGGGGGTCCATGGACGCCAAATGAAAAAAGCAAGCGATTGGTAGCGTAACCTCGCTGTTAGGGGTCCTCGCGTGGAAAGAGACTGTAAAATGCTTCTCTGAAGTCTGGCTGCTGTTACCCAAACTGGAACTTTGTCTCTTAACCAAACTGCAGGAGTTGGCAGCAGCGGTGTGGTGGTTCCTACCAGGCACATACTATTGAAGCACTGAATCACATCAGTTTTGTAATTTTAAAGTATGGCAGGAAACATGATAAATATTGTAAGGAGGAACTAAGTATCACAAGAAAAAAATGAGCAAGTGCAACAAAAGGCTGTGATAGGACCGGCTACTAGTAATACCATGAAACTTTTCTGCCTTGTACGGCTGCAGACATTGAAATAACCCTGTCTAGTTTCAAGGGGGGTCCATGGACGCCAAATGAAAAAAGCAAGCGATTGGTAGCGTAACCTCGCTGTTAGGGGTCCTCGCGTGGAAAGAGACTGTAAAATGCTTCTCTGAAGTCTGGCTGCTGTTACCCAAACTGGAACTTTGTCTCTTAACCAAACTGCAGGAGTTGGCAGCAGCGGTGTGGTGGTTCCTACCAGGCACATACTATGAAGTATGTGAAGGCACTATGAAGCACTGTGAAGGCACTCAAAAATTCTCTCAACTGTTTTGTGTAAATGTCGCTAGTAAAAACAAAAGTTGGAAGTTCCTTCATGTGTACTGGCAGTAAGCTTGGAAAATTCAAATCTGGATCACAATTTTTTCCTGTTTTCTTTTTCAGATACTCTTGTGCTTAGTGTGTATTGTAATTCTAATAGCTACAGAGCTCTGGACACGTATTCATTGGTTTGTTCAGCTCAAACGTGTTTTATTAATAAGTTTTCTCATCAGTTTTGCGTGGAACTGGCTTTACTTGTATAAGGTAAGTTGTTCCAAAATCTTAATGGCTTTTAGGCTTAAGATTTTACAGTTACAAGGGATATTTAGTTCATATAAAACAACAATTGACTGCAAAATAAATAAAGGGATGAACATTTTATTTTGCATGTTGACAGGTGTAGTAGGCTTAAAGAAGAGCAAAAGAAACCCTGCCAACTTTTATCCTGCCGCAGAGGTGCACAAAATTCATAAAGCAGTAGAACTGTGATTTCACTGCGTGGGCAAGGGAGACATGAACTCTGTATAAAGCAGCTTCAGAGAAAAGTCTTACGAAAATGTAGTTTGGGGTTGTTTGTTTTTTCTTTGTAAAAATTCCCTGGCTAAAACTTTACTTAAAATGTAATAGAACAGAGATAAATGCTTCATTAATGGTGATAAAGTAGCTGACTGTACAATGAGGAGGAATTTTTGCTGCTAGGTTGTAGCCCAACCACAAACTCTCCGTGCTCGCATCTTGCCAGCAGAATTAAACTGCAGCATGTCAGACCCAGGAGTAGCAGAGCGCCTGTGAGACGGACAGCTCTTGAACACGAGTGGGCTGCCGCGCAGAGGACTTAGATTGGGTCAATGAAGAACGTCAGAGTTCTTCAACAGACTATTTGACTTAATTTTTTCTATTTGATTATTAGTTGCAAACTGTAAGGCAAAATTAGAATGAATACAGGTATTGGTTAATGGGAATTATTTTAAAAAAATAGAATGTCCCGACGTTTTAATTAGTAATTGCACGGCAGCTGTCCCTGTTTTTAATCCAGAAACATTTTAAGGATGTCGTCAGATGTTTAACATTTTATGGACACATTTAAGATGTCATCAGATTACTTTTGCCCTGAGCTTAGATCTTTGAACATTGAAGTTCGCTCTTTTGGTAATTTAGACTTCATTTAGAGAATAACTCAGAGGTATTCATCTTCGTAGTTTTTATCCGTTCCGAGGAAGTACTTAGAATTGAACTCTGTTAAACTGGTTAGGTAGTAAACTTTTCTTCATACAGATTTACAGGTAATTATCCCAAACCTGCCAAGAGCAAACATCGTTAGCTCAGGTGCAGTGCTGCATGGATGCAGGTGTTTGCGCCCAGCACCACCTTGGTTTATGTTTTACGAGTAATTCTTATTCTCCCGCAGCTGGCCTTTGCGCAGCATCAAGCAGAAATTGCGAAAATGGGGCAGTTCGATAACATCTGTGCTGAGAAGTTGGACTGGGGAGGAAGTCTTATTGGTAAATACTTGTTCCATTATTTCATAATAGTATCTAAGATTACAAAATACTCAGTATCCAAGAATTCTCTAATTTCTTCATGAGCAGTACATTCAGTCTTCTTCAGCAATACATGATTATGTGTTTTTTTCCATTTTTCCGTTCCACAAGACTTTCTTTTCTAGGCCTTTGACAGAGAGCTCATCACAAAGCTGTGCTTAGAGCATGTCCCAGTGTTACTTCTTTTCCTTATACCCTACCCCGTGTTTCCCCAGCTCCCCTCCCCCAGTACCATTCAGTGCCATTTATTGAAGACAAGAGGGCAGAATTCAAGAGAAGGGGTTTTTTTCACCTTTCAGGCCTGCGAGTACAATGGACTTCAGAAATTAGATCTGTAACTACTTACTCTACTTTTGTTACTTTACAGAAAAAGTTGAATGTTTTTATTAGCCATTACTTACTATCCAATGCTATAGCAGGCAGATTAACGATGGCAACTCTTATTAAGTGCTTGTTATGGTCTTCCCTTTAGGATTTATTGGCTGGGATTGCTCTGTTTATTTCAAATTTCAGTGGTTTATGTTCTCACTGCACTAAAATCGAACTACAGAAACACTGATGTCATAAATTACTTGTTTATCACTTAAAGTTCCCTTAAAGAGTAAAACTTTCTGCTTATAACAAATAGTCTCTTGAAATCTAGCAAGGAAAATACGCATTTTAATCTACTTGCAGCCTGGCAGATGAGTAATAACACTCAGAATTACTTCTGTTTCAGTAGCTGCAGACAAAATGTGCTAGATAATAGTTCTCACAGACAAGACTGTCTTCTCTTCTGAGGCTTCTAGGGACTAAGTTCCTCTAATAAAAGAGAACTTTCTTGACTAAACATGGGAAAACCTCAGTTTCCTCTCTTTCTTTCCAGCCTTCCCTCTCCTTCCTGCATCCCCATGACTGGATAAACTACACTGCCAAGTTAATCTCAGATTTTTAAAAATAAATCAGAGCTTTGACCTATATCCGGAAGAGTTCTCTTCCATCTGTAATTGAAATGCTACTTTCTGTGTTACTACTGTGTCATAAAATGTACTTTTTAAAAGTAGTAAAAATGTATCTCTGCTTTGACTACAGAATGGCTCAGAAGTAAATGGACGTTTCAGGACGATCCCTGTCAGAAGTATTATGAAACTCTGCTAGTGAATCCTGTTCTGCTGGTTCCGCCAACAAAGGTATAGGCCAAGCCTAAAGAGATTGTTCATGTTTATGTTTGCAATCAGTGACAAAGCTAATTTTCTATTTGTATTTTTCTAGGCATTGGCAATTACTTTCACCAACTTTGTAACTGAGCCTTTGAAGCACGTAGGACAGGGTATTGGTGAATTCATCAAAGCACTTATGAAGGAGATACCATTTATTCTGCAGATTCCAGTCCTAATTATGATGGCTCTGGCTGTCCTGGTTTGTATACATTTATCTTATATTTAAAAGCTCAGTTGTTTTGTATATCTTAAACATTTTTATATTTAAGTATTATTACCTATTAAATATTTTTTTGTTTGTACAACTGGACAAATTTCTTGGCACAGATGAAATTATTTCTACATGGGATTTTTTTCTTGACAAAATCTTTATAGTACAGCTGGTTTAGCAATTAAAATAGGTAAGTCTGTATTTAAACCGCATCTCTCCGCCACTCCCCGAGAGGAATATAATAGTATTAAACTGCTTAAAATCTTCAGACTATCATTTAATATAATATGTAATTATATAATTGGCATTTTGTACACAAAAGCATTGAGTTAGAGCCTTCAACATCTTTATCGTAGCACCAGAGATGAACCTACACCCAGTCTGGCAGTTCCTGCAGTGTGGTCAGACTGCAGAAAGGTTGAATTTTATTGTAGCCCTTCTTATCACCTGAGCTTTTTTTCAGTGTTTTTCAGATATCTGACTTTGAATTCTCTGTGAAAGCCGCAGTCTGCAAATATTTAGCAGTTTGTTCTTTTTTTTTACCCCCCCTCCCCCAGGCTTTCTGCTATGGTGCAGGATCATCGGTGTCTATGTTAAGATACTTAACATCTTCTCACAAAAGAAGTCTTCCTCCACCTGACAGTCAACAGGAGAAAATAGACTTTGGGCAGTATGATGGGAGTAAATCGGATGGCTATTATTTGCAGAAGCATCCTTACGTTTATAGAGGACCTTATGACAGAGGAGATGCTCCTGTGAGACCAGGAAACGGCAGCAGAAGTCCTGACAGCGTGTATACAAGCGAGGAGCCGGACACGCAAGTAGAAGAGTCTCACAAACCAGAACCTGCTGTATGTTAGCCCTGGTGCTCTTTGAGCTGGGATTAAATTTAATAGATTTCAATGTCACCTGCTAGAACACATTTAAACAAAGTTAAGCCAAATCTTGGGGAGAGAGGAGTTAAGGAAGTACCTCTTCCCCTAGAGAACAGTTTGGTAGAGGTATCGTCTTGGACATATTTTGTCCTGGAAAAATACTGTGCAATGGCCAATTGTGGCGGGAAACTACTGAATTAAAACTCTACTTTTATAGTAAAGACTTCAATAACTTCAATTTTGTGAGATCAGTAATTATGTCAGCCTGGGCAATAGTAGTTACCCACAGAGAAAAGGCGCAGAAAAGCAGCAGTGCTGACTTTTCTGTAAACTACAGAAAATTTAAAACAGACTTATACTCGAGATTGTGCTTATTTACGTGTTCCCTTAGGAAAAAAAGTTACCAGTCATGCTTTGGGGGAGTTCTGCCCCTTGAGCTGAGGTGCACCTGAAGCAATAGGTGCCGTCATCACTTTGGATTGCTTGATTAATAGCTTATTATTAATTTTTACAGAATAGATTGCACACTGAAGTTTGTAGACTAGAAACTATCACAGCTGAAAACCTTACTGAAGAACATGCACTTGAGCAGCAGAAGCAGGAGACAGGCAAAGCAGAGCGAGAGACTGGAGAAAACTGTGATCCTAATAAAAACCTAGAAGGGCAAAGTTCTGTAACGGCCCCGTGTGAAGAGAAGAAAAAGAGCAGTTCCCGTGACTCAGAGGAAGGACACTAAGGAAGTCCCAAGCTCTGCTGTAAGTGTTGGCTCATCTTTAGTTGTCACGTACTTGCTAGTTCTGTTCTAGTTCTCAAACGCAGAAAAGCACGCAGCTCATCTCTGGTCAGAGCCTTAGCATGCATAGCTGGAAGCTAGGTAGAGTTTTAAAAACAGAGAGACTGAGTATATGTGCTACTTCTGGAATTTAAAGTAAGTATGTTGTTAAGTAAGGTATTCCAACTTTAAGTGGCCAAGAAAACAGGCTTGTAGGTGTGTCGCTTCTTGTTTGAAACCAACTTTGCATAGTAAGTTTTGAGTAAGGCTAGATACTCATTGGTGGGAAAGCGCTGATACTCTGTGATCTAGCAAACGTCAGCCTAATTGGGTAACGGTCAAAGAAGAAAGTTGCCGATGTTCATGTAAGTCACATAAGACTAATGGCAGCTCAGATAGATGTCTCGGGACTATCTTTTGGTTTATATTCTTGTCGTGATTGAGGTTTAAAACCAGTTTGCTGCTTGTCAGTGTGGTTTTAGGACAGCTCGGTGATTTTCTTCTGGTTTCATAATACTAATTTGCAGAGGAGTAAGAAGCTGATGTTGTACCAGATAGATATTTTTTTAGGGCAATTCAAAGCTTTTACTAAGTAAAAGTACCAAAGATCAGCATGATAACCTGATGGTAATGTGTAGGTTTTGTATGAATATTTGGCATTTCTCCTCAAAAGCAGGACGGATTTAGTTTCAGTAGGAATCAATTTCAGTGCTAAAAAAACTGCAAGAGAATGTTCCTAAAACTTTCAGTAACTGTAAAATAGTTTGTAATATGTGGAGCCAGTGTCTGTTTGACTATTCTTACAATGCCATTTTACTCTGAAGCTGAAACTAATGGTAGATTCTTCTCTAGAGCTATAGTACTTCAATAAAAAAATGACTTCACTTCATTTATAAATACCTGAAGTGAACAGTTTGCCACCTTTGGTGTTAAAACCAGTGGCTTCTAACGCAAAGCAACTCAACATATAGCACTCGGGGTTCCCAAGAACCACCTCAGTACAGGTGTCTACCGAGGGGATGACTAAGTTACAACTGTTGTTCCCTAGAACTACCCCAGCAGAGCACGTCCTTATCAAGAGAAGGACAAGTAGCTGAGGTCAGGCAATAAGCAGCATGCATACATTTACTGGTTGTAACACTTCAAATTCACTTACCTGTAGGAATTACCTGACGCTGGTGGTAGTCCGTGCCATGTACCTGCCACCCCTGGGACTCTCTGGTGCATGGACTACTACTGGTGCTCAACGTGTACCACACAAGCCATAGAACAGCACTGGCAGTGCTACTTAAAAACAAGTGTATCATCTTAAAAAATTCTTCTGATTGTAAAACTGGGCTGGGTAATATAGGAAAAACTTAACTAAATATTACCAAAAAAACCCAGCGTGTTTTGAAAAGACTATTTTTGTATTAAAGAGAATTAAAACTAGGGTTTGATTATTACTTTTTTTTTTAAATAACAAAGATTGCAGAAACACAGTTTGGAAGAAAGAAAGACTAAGTACTGAAGCTATTTCTCAATTATTTTTTTTTTATTTTTAAAAAAAGTATAAAAGAAACCAGGACCTTTTTCCAGGGAGGTACAAATGAGGGGGAAAAATAATCAAGTTTTCTTTGAAAAGAATGTACAAATTTAGGTCTTACACTAGATGGAGACAGTGGCAGAATCCACACATCAGCAATGAGAGTACCTTGACAGGAAAAAAACCTCCTATTAATGTTCATAGACTAGAGGCAGTTAAGAGGGAGATACAGTAATCAGTATCTCGGACACTGCTAAAAGCAGCTGCCAGCTGCAAAGAGCAGCGGCAACTCTGACTACTGGTCACAAGTGGGATGCTGCTGCTATTTATATAAAAACATATTAGAAAGGGGACAAAACTACTAATTGCAGTCTTCTGTAAAAAGGCATGTATGTTTTTTCCAGCAATCAAAAATGAAACCCAAGATGCTGCTGTACAGTATGCACCTCTTTCTTTCTTTAGCTAGAATTCGGTCCCTTTATAGTTGAAGGTAAATGGACTCTTTGTTCATCCATTCTCTTAGCTTGCGATCGTAAAATCAGGCTGAAAAAATCCTCATCTGGTACAGTCGGTCCTTTTGCAGATGATGGAGGAGCACATCTTTGATCATCCAGTCTGGAACCCTACAGACAGACAAGCAATAATGCTGCATGTTTACAGGAATATATATAATATATAGTTCACCTATTTTAAGTGAAAAATTACTAAAAGCTTTTCTTTTCAGATTTAAAGCTATTACAAGGATTGAATTTGTAAGTAAGTTTTGTTTCAAGTTAAACTTCTCAAATGAAATTAGCAAGTGTCCTTGAAGAAACTAAATAGCAGGATGCACAAATCAAATCCCCAAAGACTCAGAATCTGAAGAATTTTTGTAAAAAACACTTACCTGGCATTTTATCAATATATCAAAGAAGTCGTCATCTAGTTCTCTGTTGTTACTTGCCATGAGGTGTCCCAGGACCGACTGACTGCTGTGCTGATTGAGACGAAGTCCAGGGAGATTAGTGAAGCTAGCGCGTTGGTCATCCAGCCGGCGGCTCTGGGAGCTAGCGAGGAGGTCTAGAAATTCGTCTGTGTGGGGTGAGACTACAGAAGTGGAAAAGGCTGGGGAGGAGGAAGAAAACAAGTTAGCCTAGAAATAAGTTCCTCTCCATAGTAAGTCTTACATGCAAATACATTTTTAAAGTAGTATTTGGCAGGAACTGAAGTCAGACATGGATTTCACTTTTTAAAAAAATTACATTTTCTCATTGTTTTAGGTGGAGTAGAGGATGTTGCCACCGAAGCAGCTGAGAATCTGTTCTTCTCCTGGAAGTGGCATCTCTGATCATCCATCCTGTTACTCTGGAACCGACTCAGCAGATCAAAGAACCCTTCATCTGCCATTGTCTCTCGACTGTTTTTCTGAAGAGGAGAGAAGAGTTAGGGGTATTTTGAACTCAAGACTACGTAAAACTAGGACAGCTGCATCACAGTTTCAATCCAGTAATAGGTTTGATATTTGCATATCTGAAATACATTAAATGAATTTTGTTAGTCATCCACTTCTACAGACAGAGATTTATCACAAGAGGGAGTGCTAATACTACGGGGCAAGCATTTTTGGGAGGTTAACTATATTGGAAACCTAATTCTCTGAAACAGAAAGAAACAGCGCTCTAATCAGTCCAACTGGAGTTATTCCTCCTCAGCCAAGAATCCACCAAAACCCCAAATGCCCATGAAAGAAGAAAAGAAGAACAGCAATGAACAGTTTCTATTGTCTCCTCAGGCTGGAGGTCAAAAGCACTGATCTCGCATCTAGATCGAATGACTCAGTGCTTTTATTTTTACCTGACTTCTGTCAAGAGCGCAGTAACCTAAAGAATATGTCAAAAATACCTCCCACTGTCTGAATCAGAAAAACTAGATTTTATGAAGTTTGGAGAAGCAGGGTCTAGAAGAGACTAGACAAGTTGAGCTGTAACTTTAGAAAATCCACCAGTAAAAAAAATGTTCCAATAGTAGGAAAAGCTTAAAGCTGGCACCACCCATGAGACAGCTCTAGAATGGCAGATTCTGCATTGTTTCACAGAGCCACAGTGTTTAAAGCAAGTAAAACTGAAATGGACAGCTGCAGGTATGTGTTTTCCATACTTTTGATCAGACAAAGATTAGTAAAGGCCATGATCTCCACAGCTCGCCAAACCTACCCTCTGGGAGTTTGGAAGTCGATGATCAATAGAATTACTGGCATCCTGCAAAACTTTGGAAGTGGTGCCGTTTTTGTACTTTTTGCCTTTTAGTCGATTTACAAAATGCAGTTTTGCTGAAGGTTTGGCAACCAGTGGTTTCTGCTTAGCAAGAATTTCACTGTTCCAGTTCTGAACCTATGAAAACAAGAGTCAGGAAATTAAGCTTTCTGATTTTAATAACCTATACTGTTACCTCTTATTTGCTGCTTCTTTTCCTCCTCAAAATGAAGCAGCTTTACATTATTTAGTTTACCCAACCACGAGGATATGACAACTTCGATTTTGGTTCTATTATTTGACCTGTGATTATGGAGCTGTTGATACCTGAAGCAGGGTAGTACTGTTACTGATCAGTCTTGTAACTGAACTGTACTGTGACACCTGATTGATTAAAATGTGGTCAAATCATATATTTAATCAAACACGCGGAAGCTTTCCTTGCTGACTGCAGTCCAAGAAATGTAGTTAATGTGAATGCTAAAATGCAGACAGGGCTGGCATTTCCCACCTGACATTTTTATAATTGGAAAGAAAAAAATAATTAAAAAAATCCATAGTTTTACAAAGTGTTAGAGCAAAACAAACCCTTATACAAACCCAGATACTCAACCAGCCTTCTAAGGACTATGAAGTCCTTTACAGACAGAAAATTCCCAGTAAATATTGAAAAGGAAGAGGGAGAAGAATGCCAGCACGAGAGCAAACAGGAATAACCATCTTGTGTCACTGAAGAACAGAATAGATGATAGCTTTATCAACCTGACAGATTTTCCCTAGATTCTCTTCTAAAATAAACAGAATTATCCACAAAATTGACAGCTTTATCTACAACTGACTAACTCTTACAATAACTGAAAAAAACCCATTTTTTTCTTGATTCAACATCAGAAATTGTGAACGCAATCACAGATCTTTCAGCAACGCCTGAAATCCCAAATGGATTGCCTTTTAACGGCTTACTGAAGATCAGCACAGATTCCAAGGCTGACAAGATGGCATCCTGTACAATCAAACCATAATGCTGGTGTCATATAGAACAGTGTATATCAGAGACATTCATGGAATGAGTTTTCAGAATCTACTCAATGGGTATCTTGAAAAAAGCTCTTTCTAACAGCTAAGCTGCAATACTAGGTTAATACTTTATTACAAAAATCCACATGAAACATTTTAGTGTGCTTAGAGCACAGACTATCACAGGCTGTGTTTTTAAAAGATATCAGATGATAAAGAGATTCAGAGTAAGAAAATACAGCTGATAACCGGCCGAAAGCTTAAAGGTTCCCTGCAGAGAAACCACCCTGGACTAAACACACGAGCTTTTTAAATCAGTACACAAAGAGGCTCTTGAGCATCAGTGCTGACTTCAGCTGTACCAACTGTCAAGATGTAAGCCTTGAGATTTAATTTCTTATTTGATAAACACGATGGCAGGCTTTGCATCACTTGAAGAGATGGGAATTCGATATCCCGGTAAGGAGGGAAAAATAGCAATTTCAGTCTGGAGTCATTTCTGTAGAACTGCCAGCCCAGTGTTTAAAGGCAGACAGAATTTAAAGGAAGTCTCTTGAAGACTGACGTAAGGATTTTCATCAGGAACTCCCAGCTCCAAGAGATTTCTCTGAGCTTGGGGGGAAAGTTACTTTACCTATCTGTGACTCAGTTTCAGCATTTCTGAAATAACATCCTTACTCAAGACAGCTGTTGAAAATCCTAATGGCTGGAAAGCTGGTTGAAATCCCAAAGTGAAAAACATGTACTTTAGGTGCCTAGGAAATGACTGTAACCAAAGAAAAAACGTTCCGAACAGCTGAGCTAAAGCTTAGAAATGTTACTCTAAGTCGCTTTCATGCTGCATCCTCAAACCACTTTTAAAGAAGAGATGAAAAGAATCCCTTTGATGCACACTGCAGGACCCCAGTCTTTCTTATTTGTGAGGGGAATAAAGCAAGCTTCCCACAACCCATTACAACCATTACGTGTGTAAGATGCTGACTGCTACCTACGTGACAAACGTATTATTTGTTAGGATTGTTATACTCGCTTTTAGCTAACTCTTAATCTTAACTAAATTAAAAAGGGGATGCAGATGATGCATCAACATTCTGCTGAGTTCTTTCAAAGTTGTTAAGTATAAAACCTCTGACTGTTCATAACTGTTGAAGTTAAACCCTTAGAAACATTGCACTGCACTCTCACCGACAGAAGAGAAAGAAGAAAAGTGCCAACCTTTTCTGGCGTTAACTTCATAAGTTCCATATTCTCCATACTGTGACGGCGTCCTACTCTTGGTCTGGTACCTTTGAAAGAATCAAGTTCATCTTTTTATCATTAAGATTTATGGTGTCACCTTTCGAGCTGTATCTGAGGTCCAATGTATACCAGTTCTGAGTTCCAAAATAATGCAGTTAAATATATCAGCAAAGAATAAATAACAACTAGTAAAAGCAGCCTTCAAAACCACACTGATCTAAGCTACATAAGTTGCTTTCATGGGACACAAGAGAAGGACCATGGATCTTTGAACAGAGGAACATCAAATGAACTGACTTGAATTGTAATCCCCCATGTCACTAAGATGGTAGGAAGAAAAAAGGCAAGACATAATTTGGCAGCCAACAGATACATCTCCCACATTAAAAATTATTAAAAAAAAAAAAAAGGCAGGGGGACATGATAATTAGAAATATCATGTGAAGAAATAAAGCAGGAACCTGTGATTCACAATGTAAACCCTCCAGAAAAGGAGGAGCTGAAGGGGTGCAATACGGCAAAAACAACCTTTTCTTGCTGGGGGGGGAACCCAGCAAACCTCCATACTCAACCATCTGTAGGCAGAAAACACCACAAACAACAGATTCTTTTTGAAGTTCAGTATTAGAAAGTATTGCAGGAATAGGCACATACCCTTCAAACTGTTATCTACCACATGGCTTTCCGACATCATGGAGTTGTTTGTGCTGTAGCTTAATCCAAGAACCATTTGAAGGTCTGAGAGATTAAGTCTAGCAGTGAGTTCCCCACTTCTATCTCCTACCTGCAAGCAAATAAAATAAGCAGTTCTATTACTGTAACAAAGTATACACATATGTAAAGATAAAGCAAACCTCGTCCCCTAGATTTTGGAGAGAAAAAGGCTGAAAAAGCTTTTCTGGTTGAAAACCAAGAGAATCAGCTTTTTAGTGAAATATGTAACAATTAAGAAGTACATAAAAAACCATAAAATAAGCTCTGCTAGGCTATTAACTTGAATTCCATGATGACATTATTGGAGGTGGCATGAGAGCTAAGGGCTAGTTGCAGTGAGAGGTGGCTGAAATAATTTGGAATCGGCTATCTCAGAAATCATTCAAAATCCATTCCATTACTCAAAATCACATGCGTGGACACACCTCCATAAAGCCACTGTGTAAGTGAGAGCAAAACCCAACAGCGAATGTACGGAGAGGGTGAAAAATCATACCTCTCTTGAAATCTCCAAGTGCCTTTCTGCAAAATGCATAGCTTGGTCATGATTTCCCAGAGCAGTATATGCATTCCCTAAACTCCAACATGCTCTTCCTTCACCAATTCTGCAAAAAATAAACACACGTTTATATTACGCCATTACTCACTGAACACTAGGGGTCAGGTTTTCATAATATTGCCACAATAAGATTGCTGTGCCAAGAAAAACGAAGGCTATCATCAAACCATTCCAACACCTTAAGTGTTGTATTTAAAGGAGTGTGATCTGGGTATAACCATAAACATGAGGAAATCTAATCAAAATTTTAATTTTTAAGCTCACAGCAAACAAGTCACCGAGTTTTGCAAGCATGGAACGTTTTGTAACCTACTTTGCTTTTCCTCAGATCACATGCCTTAATAAGCAGACTATTCATTGAATAGTGAGTTAGAAGTAGTGCATTTAAAAGTTGTAAAAAATTTTAGTTGGACCCAACATTATAAAAGTGGCCTGAGAAATCATGATTATAAAATATGCATTACTTGCTACTGCATTGTTCTCCTTTTCCCATCCCTTTCATAGTCTTAATTTGTGGAAAAGTAGGAGAGACATCCTTCTGAAGGTATGCAAAATTATTATAATGAAGTCATGAAAAAGAGAGATCTGCTTTTCTTTTCCTTAATTTACAAAGAAGATGCTGACAGAAGATGCCGAGACAGTCATTCATCAATTCGTCTTTCATCTCAGACTTGCTAGTTGCAATACCTTCATGGGTAATTTCTTTTTTCCCCCGTATGAAAACTGGAGCCCAGCATTATAGTGATTTTACATTAATTCAGCTGTCAGATACAGAACAATGACAGCAGAGTTAGAGGTAACGGGATTTGGTTTAAGTGTCATACATACATTAAATCATCTCTTAAGGCTTACTTATCATGTAATTCCTGAGCAATCACAAGGTGTTTCAGATGATAATCAATTGCTTTTTCATAGTCTTGAAGCAAAGTGTATGTGTTCCCAAGGCTGTAGCAGGCCTGTGCTTCCACAGCTCTGTCTTTAAGCTGACGAGCCAGCTGTAACGTCCTCCTGAAAGAAAGGGTTAGTCACCTCAAAAATCACTGCAAGGAAAAGTTTTTAAAAGTATACTTGTGCAACTAAAGATCAATTATATAAATTAAACAAATTAGGACACCAGGCTGGCAGATTACATGCTAATAAATGACTATCTTGTAAACTCCTACAAGATTTTAAATGTCTGTCTTCCTCCCACTGCAACCTATTTCCATTTACTTTATTGGAAAGACTGATTCATCAAACAGCATTTTCTAATTTTAATGTATTGCTTCATCAATAATTTATAGCAGTTTTCCTGGCAGCATGCACCATGCACTTGAAACTGTTTAGTTTATTAATTACAATCAATACTGTATACGGTCCATCAACAAGAGCAAGACAGACGTGTTATCACCAAGCCAGCCTGTCCCTGCTAGGTATGAAGAATTTGCTAAGAAGAATCTGTGCAGTATTCAGAAGATACAGGTAAGAACAGGTAAGAAGAAGTAAGCCCCAAAACCCACATTAAGATGCTAACCCCCCTGCAATGAGCAGGGCCATCTTCAACTAGATCGGATTGTTCAGAGCTGCATCCAACCTGATCTTGAATGTTTCCAGGGATGGGGCATCTACCACCTCTTTGGGACACCTGTTCCAGTGTTTCACCACCCTCATTGTAAAAAATTTCTTACATCTAGTCTGAATCTCCCCTCTTCCAGTTTAAAACCGTTACCCTTTCTTTATCCTATCGCTACACTCCCTGATAAAGAGTCCCTCCCCATCTTTCCTGTAGGCCCCTTCTAGGTTCTAGAAGGCTGCCATAAGGTCTCCCCAAAGCCTTCTCCTCTCCAGGCTGAACAACCCCAACTCTCTCAGCCTGTCTTCATAGGAGAGGTGCGCCAGCCTTCTTCACCATCTTTACCACCCTCCTCTGGAGTCACTCTAACAGGTCCATGTCCTTACGGACTCACTCTAACAGGTCCATGTCCTTATGCTGGGCCCCACAGCTGGACGCAGTACTCTAGGTGGGGTCTCACCAGAGCAGAGGGGCAGAATTATCTCCCTCAACGACCTGACCATGCTTAATACTTGCTGGCTGAGTTACTGCAGCAACTGCTTAGTGCTGCAGGGACCAAGAAAAAAAGTCTTGATTGAAAATACAGACTAAATGCATAGAATCGTGTTGACGTGCACCACCTGTCTCAGCTAGTGAGCAGACCTGAGACAGCTACCCAGCTCAGGTGTTATCTCTGGTGATCAGCACTCAGATTATTCCAGAACTTGCTAAGAGCTAAGGCAGCAACACTTGGTTTCAGAATAAAGGCCTACCAACAGAGAAGTATCCACAGAGCGGACAAGAATCTATTTAAGTTACAAAACAAAAAAAAAAAAGATTAATGCTGCTCCTCCCTTAAAAGAACCACAACAGCTAATCAGCTAGGGGTAAAAAAATGTTATTTTTGCTAAACAAATGCAGCTAAGTACATGTTTTTAAGTGTATGTTGAAGAAATGGCTATTCTCCAGTGAGCTAAAGTACCAGCCACAACAGAATTAAACTATACAAGAAGAGGTACAAATATAAAAGCAGTCAACTAACTTGTAGTATTCAGAGGCAGTTTCAAATTCACCCAGGAATATGTAGGCATTTCCGAGATTGCTGTATGCTCTTCTTTCCGCTGATCTATCACCAAATTCTTTTGCAATTAGGAGACGCTTAAAAATGTGAAATAATTGTGTTATTTACTCCATTCTGTACTTTGTAACATGCATTTGCATGCAGAAACGCATGCTTATAGTTCTTCCACCATGCATCTACATCTGTTCTTTAGGCCAACAATGTTTGAAAAGAACAGCTAAACTTGAAGCTGTCCCATTAAGATTTAAAACTTGCATTAAAAAGTTTGCAACACAATCCAACACAACACCCATACTAAAAGATCAGGAGCAACTGGTGATATTTTGCTAGAACAGAATTCCTTACTAGCACATTGTTGTACCTGTTCATGGGCTAAAACTGCACTCCTGAAGTTGCCCAGAAGATAGTGTGTGTTTCCCAGATTTCCAAAGGCACGTCCTTGTGCTGCTCTATCACCCAGCTCTGTTACTATTGACAGGTTTTCCCTGTTTTGGGAGAAGCGAGAAGAGGAAGAATAGTGACTTTTAAGAGGGGTTTTTTTCTTTCCATTTGTATAAAGGAAAAGGTACTTTGGCTTGTTTTAACAGCCTTTATGCAACCAGAAATTTTCCACTGAGTAGGAAACATTTCCTGTGAGATACCAAACTTAATTGCATTGCTACTCAAGCTGGTGTGGTCGCTTCTAGTTAGAGAGTACATTATATACAAGTACACTGAGGTCCTATCGTTGTCTCAGTCTGGTTTGAAAAGTACTACTGGATTCTAACGTAAGGGAAGGACTTATCAGGTAATAAGAGGTACACTAAAAATGAGGGCATAACAAAAAAATAGCGCACTCTCCAGTTTAAAAGGGAAAAAACTCACAGGTACCGCTGTTCTGAATAGGAGCTTGCCACAGGTTAGCTCATAACACCACAGATCTCCCAATATTCTAAAGAACTAGGTGATCATATCCTCTCAATCCCCAACATTTAAAGTTACTACTTACTCATAATAATTTGCAGCTTTTTGTAAAGCATTTTTCACATCATCTGGAAGTTCCCCTGGATCGTGAGTCCCAGCATTAGCGACATGTTTCCCTTTAGAGTGATACACGTTTCCCAGATTATACAGTGCTCTTGCTTCTCCAACCTATACCAAAAGTAAAATATGGCATTAAAATTTTATGCTTCAAAGTCATGTCACAACTAGTTGTACAATCCACAGACGGGAGAAAAAGGTTGTTAACTAGTTGTCAAGACATGCTCTACCCATTCTGAACATGTTCTTATTACCCACCTTACTCCCACCCAGTCCCAGCCCTCAATCAAATTTTTTTGCATACTACTTCCTTTTGAGATGTGAGATACATAGTAATTCTTGAGGCCAATTATCATTAAAATTAATTTTTAAAAACCCAATCAGGATAATATTTATTAACGTGGATCTATATTCCTCCAGGTGCACACAACTATGAGATTCTTACTGTCTAGAAGAAACAATTGAATATTCAGTATTTACTTGCCTCTGAAAGGTGGCACGCTCATTACCAATACAACAGGGTTCAGAAATACGTATTAGCGGTTTACTTCGATTCCTAAGCAATTCTTACCTTATCATTAAGCTCTCTGGAAATATCCAGATGTCTTTGACAACAAACAATAGCTTCTTCAAAATTCCCAAGTACCTTTAAGGTGTTGCCCAGATTCCCACTAGCTTTAGCTTCTCCCAGTAGATCTCCAATTGTCCTAAAGTTGCAGAAATAAAGCACCCGGTAAATATAATTTGAAACCAAGCACATGATCAATGTATGGTAGAGAATTAGAAGAATTATGAAAAGAGATTCCAAGCATCTAAATGCATGTGTATTCAGTTCATTTTATATCTAAAATGCACTCACATAAACATTGCCTGGTTACAGACATTTAATTTTGTTGGTGCCGTCTATGCAGCTGCTCGTATTCATTCATATGAGCCTGCTGAAGTCATTCTAAGGAGTCCTTCAAGCTATGATAGATATTCATCATGTATGTGGATGCAAACATTTCAGATGTGCATTTAAACTGCATTATTAATTTTAAATTTATAAAAATGGGGAGAGGGATACCTTATTTTAAGGAAATCAACATTTTTGACCAATTATGTCTCAAAACTGATCTTTCATCTTCTGCAGAGGATCTACTCCATATTTAAAAAAATCACTTCTTTTAGGAAGAGAATAAAGAGAAAATTCTTAATGATTATATAGAGGGACAGTCCCAGCATTAGAAACGTTTAACTGTTTCCGCATTTCACTCGACTATTATAGTCTTACAGTATTTACAAGATATACTGGCCTCCCAGAAAGCTCAGGGGTAATGCTACATTTCTAGATTCTAAACGAGACTAAGACAAAAGACCGGCCCTGAACCACTCAGACTGTGCTACCTGGGGAATAACACAACGCTACAAGCTTTCACAAGGTTACAGCGCTGGAGCAGGTTAAGGCAGTGGGAAGAATAAGTTTGTGCCTAAATTGAGGTTAAGTACATTAGGTGCCTCTGCCTTTTATTGGATCTATACCAAATCACTAAAGTCAGATGCATTAATAGCGCATGAAATGCACAGGGTTTTTAGATTTCATAATATTAGGAGTTTTACATAGAGAAACATGAGTGATGAACAAGAGAGCCAGCTTAGCATTCTAGAGAACCAGAAAGACTGAGTTTTAGAAACAGGAAAGCGTAAAGAAAGGGTGGATTTAAAGAAGCAACTTAATTAGCCACAAACCCGGTGAGGCCTCAGTCAGTGCTAGGATTACAGTGCCAGACCGAGTATTAGCTCCCAGGTTAAAGGGCAATCAAGTTACCTGCGAGACCCCCCTGGCCTTCTGCCATCACCACATTCCCACATTATCCAGTATTAATAGCAAGGTTTGTGAGGAAAATGAACAGTCAGCTGCTCTCATCTCTACAAGAATGTGATGAAATGGAGAACACAGTTAAAGAAAGACACAAGATTACCTTGCAAGAGTTAAATCATGGTGATGGTACTCCAAGGCCTTTGCATATTCATGCAAGTAGAAATAGGCATTGCCTAACTGGCTGTAAATAGCACTGAGTGTTTTTAAATCTTCAGTTCCAACCTGAACAGCTGCTTCAAAGAAAGATACACCAGCTCGGCAATCTCCTGCTTTACACAGGCGCTCACCTTCCAAAGCCAGCTCTAGGCACGAAGCCTCCATCCTGCACAATTTGAGTAAAAAGAAAAATGGTCACTCTAAACGTAGTACTTTGTCCAATAACCTGAGTTCTGAAGAGGTTATTTCACTCAGAGTGTCTCCCTGTTTAGGAGAGGGAGCCAGCACCGCAGTACAAGCAATGAGCTTGGTACTATAATATTACAGAAACTAGCACTGAAATGGAAATTGCAACTTCAGCAGTGATGAGCAAACATAACATTAGAACAAATAGCCTCAACTATTTTTCTTCCTTTCTTTCAGCCTCAGGGAGGAAATCCAAACACTGCTTTGTCCATATATAGCACCTGTAGGATTCAACAATGAAGAGTTTTCACCATCTAGATAATTCCAGAAAAGTGACCTATAAATCAAGCTATTATTGGCAAATACTGACTTTGACAAATGTAAATACTTTTATTTTCAGGCTGATATCATAGTTACCTGCAAAATGTCTTATGGAAAAAACAAATAAAATTCAAATATTCCTGTGTATCAAGGACCATGACTATTTTTCCTAAAGTTGCTTCCGGTGTATTTCAATACTCCTTGGCACTTCATCATTTCTTATAGTGGCACTGCTATGAAAATTCTCAGAATGTAAAGAAAAAAGATCTACATTGAACTAACAACACAATGTATGTCAATTCAAGTTACTTAACTGAGATGCCATCATTCCAGAACGCACTGGAATTCTTTTTATTATTGTAAGCAAATAATTGTGTAATTACACGGTACAAAATACTGCAAGAGTAAAGAAGATACTCATGAATGAATTTAGAGCAGAATTTGTAGAAGAATACAGTTTGAAAAACAAACAAAGAAGTTGTTAGAGAACTGCAGCTGCCAAAACCCATTCATATGTATTTTTGCTACTGTGAATTCAGGTACACAAAAGGTAACAGTTCAGTAAGTGTTAAGGACTATATGCAAACATTTCCTACTTTTCAGTTCCAAGATGTGAAGGAGGTATGGGAGAGGAGGATGAGAAGGAAGAAGAATTCAGGTTCTTGATCATGAAGAAATACGCTTCTCTAGCTTTTTCAAGATACAAGCATTTTAAAAAGCTCACAAGAATGTCATCATTCTACTTTTAAAGATTTTTTCAAAAAGAAAACTGAGTAAGAGACATTCTGTAAGTGTTTAAAAAGCATGTGCTAATATAGCCAAAAAGTGAACATCAACTTTGTAAATTTGTATATTGTTTTGATTTTTTCTTCAAGATGGATTACACAGTAAGTATAAAGGCTTGCACTCCAAAACAGAATATTGGTGTAGTTAAAGATATCCTCGTTATGTCATCATTTGATATTCACCTGGTTGAAAAGAATAAACCATTCAGAATTCTATTCCTAAGACCGTTTTCCTTCATATGCACAGATCAGTAATAGCAACAATCAAACGTTGGCTTTTCCAAAAGTTATTTTAATGGCAACACTGGAAGACAGCTGTTTCAACAACATACCTGCAATGCTTACATTTATTTATTTTTCCAAATCGGAAAAAAAATAGGTCATACAACATTCTACTCAAATCTGAGCAAGAAGGAAATATAGTTGAAGAATCCAATTACTTTCAAAAGAAATAGAAGAATTTGGCTCATAAGTAAAATCAGCTAGCAACACAAAATAGTACCATACCTGCTGGTCTTCGACAGTCCACAACTTAAGCACAACGAGATGACAGACATATTTAACTTTTGCAATTAAAAATACTGTATGCTTGATAGTTGGTAAAGATGCAGACAGCAAATGATAACTCAGGCATGAAGTTCTTCCCAGGCCCAACTTCTCAGGTTGGATATCCATAACACATGCAGTATTTCTAGGTTTGGAAACTTCTCAGAGAAGTTAAAGCATTCCTATTTGCGCAAACACACAACCTGGTTTTTATTACATTGTGCATGTGTTGAATGTAAGACAGAAAAAGGCAGAAATGATTAAGTACAGTTAAGTACAAGGCAGAAATGATTACAACATCAGCAACTGAAGGTTTAAGACTTAAAACACTTCATTGGGTAATCTTAATCCTATCCAAAGAGGTTCTCTCCGGGCACCTCATGTTATCTGACATGTCCAATTAAAGTGACGGCTAGAAAATATGGTGCTCCTTAGTGCGAAGATTTAGACCATTACACAATCACATTCACTTCTTTACATTTTTAGCTTGAACAGCTAAAAAGAGCTTTCAGCAAAATGAGTCTGTGACATAATAGTCAAAAATGCTATATTGGGCTCCAGTTCTAGAAGTGAATTTATCCCATTAAAAAAACCATCATGTTTTGAATTGCAACTGTGATGCATCAGCCACCTAATCAATGAGGAAAAGGCACAGTTTACAATGGTACAAAGATGGTCTCAGAGAATGCTACGGACTGGTCATTTTCCTGATAGACTACATTGAATTAAATTCACACTATGCCAAAGACTGGCAAATGCCGAGGCAGCATTACCATTTCATCAAG
This sequence comes from Charadrius vociferus, assembly GCF_000708025.1. NCBI lineage: Eukaryota > Metazoa > Chordata > Aves > Charadriiformes > Charadriidae > Charadrius > Charadrius vociferus. The sequence goes on along the minus strand of NW_009648332.1, from coordinate 20,284,799 downwards.
GAACTTGAAACATAATCTTTTGACTTTGCAACCCAGACTTAATGTAACTTATAAAAATGAAAGATTTGGGGGGTTTTATACAGAACATAACCAGCTATGAAGCTAAGGCTTATACCCAGGCTAATGAAAATCAACTGTTATTACAGAGTGCTTCAACTCAACCAGAATTACAGGAAGTAAATGAGAATTAGTAATTGTTTGCGTAAAAAAGAACCCCAAATTTAACACTACTCTTCAGCACAACTCTAGAAAGGTTGCGTTAACAGGCTGCAAGAATTTGTACAGCACATTAAAGCTGTAATTCCATTTGGATCCATTCTTACTGACCACCTACAATTACAAAGTCTAAATAAACTATTAAATAAACCTAAAAGAAAGGAACAGAGAAAATGAAATATTTATTTCCATAGTTGCCGGTACCCAGTATTAATATTTTATTCACATTATATAAGAGCTATGAAATAATTCAGTTATTTTAAAAGATTGCTAGGCTTATCTATTAAGTACCGAAACTGGACTCAGAAGAAGCCTGGGTTTTTTCTTTTTTCCTCCATTACTTAAAGAACTGTTATGAAAATTAACAACTGTTTTGTTTGTTTTGTTCAAGATTTACATAAGTGTTCTCCACTCAAAAAAACATTACCCTCTTAGGAATGTTTTAACTGCCACTACTAATGGTTAAATAGCATGTCGGCAGAGTAGCCAGGGCTAGGTTATCAATGTTTTAGGAAGTCATTAAATAGTTACAAGGAGAATATGAAATTACTGTCTCTGTTCCCAGGGCTGAATTGAATTAGTTATTTATTCAACACCCAATGGCTAAACAAAAGATACATTGAATCGAGACGAGAACAAGGCCCATTCATCTGTGTACTTCTAATGAAATTCTGTTCCTGCTAAACAGGATAATGTTCTTCCAGATATCACTGTGGAAATACTCATACAGGGCTTCATTTTGTTATTCTGTTTATAGCTGCCTGGACCTGTTCTCTGAAAGGTTGGCATCTCCTGAATAATTTCTCATTTGTAAAACTACCTCATCCTTATCTGTTCCTCTAAGCTTTTCATCTTGCCTGGCTCCCTTTTCTTTTCTCACCCCATCCCCACCGCCTCAGCCCCCTTTCTTTTTCTTTATTTCCCCCCTTGTTTTTCTCTGACCTTCTTCATATTCTCTTTTGAACCTTTACGTTTATAAGAACATAAACCCTAGGCATATGCCTCCATCCTAGCCTGCCTGGTTTTTTGTCCCATTTTGGAGCCTTCCTTCCTTCAGCTGTTCTCATCTTAAAATAAACAGAAAACTGGTAACAAATAAGGCACTAGAAGAAGGCAAAACGATTCATCGATTGCTACAATCTTTAAACACAATTAATTTACTTGTACTCTGCTTAGTTCCCGCTAAGAAGATTTTTTGCCATTGAGGGGCAATGGGGCTGCCATGCACTTTGCCATGAAACATGTTGATACACATAACATACCTAAACATAAACAAAAAACCCCCCACCCTATTGTATCTCTTTAATTCAGATGCATAGAATCGCTAATGCCACAGCATATTATAATGAAGATCACATACTGTTCCTGACTCCTGCCCTTATTCTTGGTTTCTATACACGATGCAGAAGCATACCTCATTGACCATTCCAAAGCAACACTGTGTTTAGTCAAACTAAGTTTGATGGCAAATTTAGAAACAACACACACACACAAAGAAACCGCACACCTGAATTTTGGGTTCTTTTCCTCCAGTCAAGATAAAAGCAGTTACAAGTTTTTGGTGTATGAATTTTGCACGGCAAGCCAAGTGAGTTCTACAAATGTTTACTTTATAGATCACTTATTAGTCCCACCTATTAACTTCAGCATTTTATTTTCAGTCACTTAACAACGTAAGAATAAAAAATAGTTTCCTTCCAGCAGCATAAGCAATTTTATAGGTGCTAAAGCAATACTGTTCGACTACAGTGGGGAGAAAGCAACAGCTTGCACACTAAGAAACAGACCCATAGTAAAGCCTTGCCTTAGGAGTGGGCCACCAGCTCCTTTTAAAAGTCAGTTCTATTGGAATACCAGAAGGAAGGAAAAAGCAGTCAGATACAAACGAGCCTAGGATGCTATCCGTAGGTAAAAAATTTTAAAAACTGATAAATAAAACCACCGCCCCCCATAATTTATGACTTATTCTTTCCTGCATTAAATTTTAAACTACAACCAAATAAAATCTTTACAAATTATAGCTATTAACTTAACCCATAAAATTCCAGTTCAATACACTGAATTAATTTGCAATTTCTCTAAGTTTTAGAAAAGTTTAATATTTAAAAAAAAAGTTAAAGAATTATGCCTTGATGTTTTTTAAATGTTCATCAGATTACAGTTATTGCAGAAAGGTTTAATAAGGCCATTAATCTGTTTATTCTTAATCAGTCTCGTTCAAGCCTGTACTGAAATACAGCATAAAGTAGCAAGACACTTTGGCGTGACTGTGCTTGCCAATTTTTTTGAAGTTACTTGTCAATTTAAACCAGGCAATTGGCCGTGCCACGTACTTCATCCATTTAACTTCTATGAGAGTAACCTGAACAGCTCCTGCTTTCATTGAAGAGTGAGCAAGGATCTTCTACAGCTGCCTGGGGAAGACCAAGAGCGTCAGCAACAGTGTGGGTAAACATGTTACAGAAATGCTGGGAGTTAGATACATTCAAGAAACACTTAGCACAGAAGACAGACGCTCACACACTTAGGGATTCCTGCTGTCAAAGCCACCACATAACGATTTTAAAAAAATATAGAGAGCAGAGAGTAAATTACAGTTTATTTGCTAATTTTCTCCTGACTGACCATGAAAAAGTTCCTCCTGCTGACTGCACTGCTAACCATAACTAACACCGTAGTTCTATGAAACAGAAGAGAAGACCAATCTAACAGCAATCCAACACTGTCAGAATATTTTCAGAATTAATTTTAAGCCATAGCATGCACTGTCTTACAAGTAAGGGTAGTGGTTTGTTCCTGTTAGCTAGCAACGAAAAGGCCTCCAAAGCAGGGATGGCCAAGGGTAGAGGGTAGGGGGGAGCACACAGCAAGAATCGTGCTTTTTATTTACTTTTAAAACAAACATTCCAGTGTTCCAGTGTCCCTTCCTACTGAATGAGCTGGAAGATTTACCCTTCCAAACACCAGCCATCCAAATACCATGCACTACACAATGCTTCTGTTGTTCAGGTTCATTCGAGGGAGTCTGCAATGCTAACGTGTTGTCCCAGGTCTGTAAAGGGGATTCCAGAAGAAAAATGATAAAAGGTCTCAGAAGGAAAATTGCATATCCTCTTGACTTGCAATAACAATACTTTTTTAATCCAAGGAATCAAAGCAGTTTCTATCTATCAATCAAATCTCTTTATTTTCAGCAAGGAAAATACTGCTCTAGGTGGCAGCACACCTAAAAATTCATCATTCGTAGAAGCAATAACGAGACAAGTAAGGAGAACTGTAGCAGACAAAACTCAACAATTTGCACATGCAGCCCAAAAGCTAAAACAAGAGAGAGCAGGTCCATGCAGGGATCATACTTCATATCATTCTATCAGAAATACAAGGAAAGACAGACAATCATGTATTATTCTGCAACCGCACACAGTTCCAATACTATGCAATAGTGTAATTATATTAATATAATCTACTGTATAACAAAAGGGAATTTGCATAGTTCCAAAAGCAAGAAAAGCAAAAAAAAAAAAAGTTATTTTAGCTTTCCGTTGCAATAACAGAAATACCAAACTATTTGATGCAACTTGTTTAGTTTTCTATTTTTACCAGCACTTATTCATCCGTACTAAAATTAATACGGTCTTACCTGTATCGCACATGAAAGGAACGATCTTCACGCATGCTTATCAAAACATTACTTTCCTCCATTGAGTTGCATTATCAGTAGAGAAAATAAGACCGTTCTGTAGTAGGGTAAGTACTTTACTACGGAGAATTGTTGTCAGAACACCATTCCAGTTAGTATATTAATAAGTTGGAGTAAAGATATCCTAAGCTCCTGTTGAAAAACTCTTCTTTATTACTAAGGTAAGGAGGTCACTGTCAGACTTAAACCTTCAGAAACGTGTTCAAGTTCTTTCATCTGTGGCCCTTTAAGCTCCATTCAGCTGCGTTTCTGCAAAGGGAACACAAGATGCTTGGCTTGAAGTCTCATCGTCAGTTAATAACTCATAACCATTTGCAGCTGATGTAAAAGCATAACACTACTCCTACTAAGCAGGAAGCGTCAATCAAGAACTTAAAGCCAGAGCCAAAGCCTTCTACATACATATGGCAATTCCTGTTGGCAAGCGAGAAAGCAAAGAAGGTTTAACAAAAAACAGTGCTCTCTTTTCTGTTGGAAACTTTGAGTAATTTACCCTTGTTAGTATTCTCTGGCCTCATGAAGTTCCAAGCGAAAAGCTTAAAGGACAAAAGCTACAGAATGAAAGGAATAATTTAAAACAGATCACAAACTGCTCTACACGTAAACAGTACTGCTGAAACCCTGATAGTTAACTGAAGTCCCACAGTAGTCACAACTGGCTGACACAATCCCACCTGGAGTTCATCCATTCTGGAGATCATCCCACCCAGAACATTATGAGCACAGAAGCCAGCAGAGATTTATGCTCCATTCTGCCTTCCCCACCCTCCTCCCAAAAGAAAAGGGGGGAGATATGGGAGCTTGGGTGGGTGGTTTTTATTCTTTTTTTTACAGTGGTTTCACATCCCAAAATTCTGCACCATGATCATATGAGCTCCAAACTCTGCTTCAAAGGCATTGCAGCAGCCAGCACTTAGCCGTTAGACATGTTTAGGCTGGCAGGGAAAAGATTAACAGAAAAGAAACTCTGTATTCAAAAGTCTACCCACTTTTAAGCATATTTTTAGTAGAGGAGTTGACATATTTATTGCTCAGTACTAATATTGCCTTCCTTTGCAAGTAAACATATAGTTGCATAATTCACAAATGCATATTTCATCAAGAGACTGCAAAGATGTCAAAAGACAAGAGCAGAGCTCAGATTTAAAGCTGTCACCACAACAAAATGCAACCCTCTCTATTTTTAATTGTCTATGTAGGCCATACCTTTTCCTCTCATTAGTTTTATCAAGTACCAGCTGCGAAGATTTGTGTTTCCCATCATACTCTAGCTTGACAGCACCCCTCAAACAGACCATCCACATTCTTCCAGTTAAACAACTATTTTGCCCTTCCATACTCATCATTAGAATTATTTGGCATCAACAAGTGGGTGTGGGTATATTTTTGTAATTACAAAGTGTGACACATACAGTTTACAATACCATTGCAACCCACATACTGGGAAAACAGTGTTACAGGTACTTAGTTTCCGGAAGTTTGTCCGAACCTCAAATCAGATAACTCATACAAGCACATAGCTGTTAGCCAGCCAGTCTACAGCAATCATCCATGAGCATTCCTGGTGTTCAGCAAATGCAAAGGAACTGAAAGTTCTCTTCCACAGATGGATACACTCATGCAAATTAGTACACGCCACAAAAAGTGTGTACGTTGGCAACTGCCACAGATCATGGAATAATGACTGTGGTAATTTGTTTATATATTTATACTGTAATTGTAATTAACTGAATACTTTGGTTTAAGAAGCTTTTTTAGAAATAAAAAGTAAATTTTAATAAAAAAACAGTCATATTTAAAAGTGCATCAGAATGACTGCATTTATCTAAATATCAGTTATTTTTAGAAGTACATTTCACATCATCTGTTTATAACTTCATTTTATCTGAGCTACACTTCTGTCCTCTTAACCCCATCCACTGACCGATTCCACATCTCCCACCAACTGGAACCACTACTCCTGCTTTCCTCCCCCCTCACTGGCCATACGGCACATTACTGGTCTTGGGAGGGTGATACAGACACACCCGTGTTGGCCAACGCATCATGATCACAGATCCAACAACAATTACTGGGTCTGGTCTTCATACCTCGCTTCCTTCACCCGTAACTCATTAGGATGTCAAGTTATACCTTCAGCCATGCCAACGTGTAATCAGTAAGAAAAATTAAAGCATATTAATTAGAGTGGTGACTTCAAAATTCAGGAGGTGGAAATTGATGAACGCTTCCACAGACAATATCTCTCAGGCATGAACTGGCCTTGGGAGGATTACACTACAGCAAACTAAGCCTTGCTCTTTCAACCGATGCACCTTAGCTATTCAGAATACCTCTGTGTAACCAAGCCTTTCCCCAGCTGGTGATCAACATGAAATTTACTTGGAGGACACAGTACTTCAGCAGAAAAGCCTAGTGAATTTACAGAAATCAGGAGACGGTCTACTCTACCGGCATATTTAACAGTGAAACGGGCTTTCTCCTAAACTTGCATTTTTAATTAAAACTTAATGTAGCATGAAAAAAAGCACTTGGTGATTACTAGGGGAAAAAAAAAATATATATAATCTGTATTAATGCAAAACTGCTGCTTTAAATTTATTCTCTCCACACCTTTAAACAATGCAAAATCCACATCCTTGTTAAAGAGCTGCCTTTCAGGAAAGCATAAATAGAAAACTGAAGTTGTATACACAACTTTAAAATGCACGATTTTACTATTCCAGCTACCAAATGAAGGAATTCCTAGCTTTTTTACAATTTCAAAGTACTGGAAAAAAGCACACGGAAAAAAAAAAAATTGGCCTCCTTCAGTATTGGAAAATTGAACTGGTGTTACTAAATTACACAGAGATATTATACCAAAACCAACACCCACACACCCCCCAAAATCAAATAAAGCAAGACAATCAAATGTGGCAGCCAGTTTATAGCCCATAATAGACAAAACATGCACTTTATCAACTCTTATTAGGAGAAAATGGTGAGCCATAGTTAGGGCTCATCCACCCTGCCTATAGACAGCTAAAGGATCTTCAATTAAACCATCAGTAAAAGGCTAACTTTGCCTCAATTCAGTGCTTTACCTAAAAAAATGTACTTATCACTGTCAAAAAGTAATTTTTATTCTTTTCTATTAAATCACAGATTTATATAGAAGCGATATAGAAGCTTGTCATTTGCATGGGGTTGAATTCCTTACTAAATTCTATGAAACTACTTTTAACTTGATTCTCTGAAATTGCATAAAATCTGTTAATTTCTACAATTTTTACAATGAATTAAAACAAAAGTCATGGTAAAATACTAATGTTACATACTGAAAGGAATCCCACACAACAGTGCTTTAAAAAGTGAAACCCCATTACACTTGCACTCATTCAGTATTTTTCACAAAATGTTCTCAGAAAGGGAACCAAGGCCTAATGGCTGATATTCAAAGAAAGTACATCTCAACCTTCCATTAACATCACTGAAGTGAATCAGTGAGATACATATATGTATATGCTAAGACTTGAATGAGGCTCACACTTAAGAAAAAATACAGAAAAAAACAAGACTCCCCCATCTTCAAATCAGTGTATTTCAAGTCACTGACAGCAGTAAAACAACAGCTATAATTTATTTCTCAAAAGCCTGTTATGCAAACTAATTGTTCTAGTTATTACACCTTCCGGACAAGCATTTCATGTTTTAAGGCATTTTCCATTTCAGAAAATATTTGATTACATACTATCAATTTTATCACAATGGTAGACAATCACTTTAATCAGTTTGCAGTTCTTAGTTACACTGAATGGCTACGATAGATTCCTTCATTTTAACTTGTGATAGAGTATCGTATTTCCACACAAGTAAAAATGAATCAGCAAGCAACAGAAAGCCGATACTGCTATTTATTAGCAGTATATAGAACCAATAACCACAGTATTGTAGAGAGGGAGATTTTTTTTTCCCCTGTGTCTCCTTAAAACTAAATTTCTGCAGCTTCACTGGCTCCTTCCCTCAACTCGTACCTTCCTTTTTGGAGTTTGTCAGAGGATCAAAAGTATTGCTTTCCATATCTGCAGTTACATGGCTGACTGCCTGACAGGCTGACTGGTCACTTGGGGGCTGACAAACAGAATACCTAACAGTTCAAGTTTTTCTGCCTTTCCCTAAAGGAGACAATCAAGTAATGCCTTCTCTACCCATCTGCTATTTTTCACAAGCCTATAGGAAAGGAGTATTTGCCAAATGAAGTAATCACTGATTGAGAGATTCAAAAGCTACTAGAGGAAAGCACAGACAGAAGCAGACCAATTGCACAAATTGTATTTTCTTCGAAAAACTAGCTACAGAGATTTGTTGTTTCAACATTAAGGCAAATTTCCCAACGGTGAACTAATTTGAATTTCCTTTCAGAAAGAGGCTGAAAAAAAAAAAAAAAAAAAGGACAAGAATCTTGAACTGGATTATCCAAGAACAAAACAGAGCTTTGCATACCCTGTGGAGAAAGAGACAGACTAAATAAGAACAAAAATATAGGGACCAATTCTATCACTGAAATAGGGAGATTAGTTGGCTCCAGACCTTCAAAATACAAACCAGCATATAAACACAAATAGTTTAACAAGGAACACTCACAACTAGACAAACCATAATTTTAGTCTTCATTGCTGTCCAAGGATATTTTTTATTCTGAATCAAGTTTAATATCGTATTTACATACTGAACAGCATTATCGTTAGCATTTCTGTAGTAATAAATATTCCCCTGTAAAAGAACTTTAAAATAACTGTGTGCCAGGTAGGGAAAAAGCTATTTTTTCCAAACCTTGAGCACAGTACAATACAACTGACTAGTCGTGACAGTGGATTGTGCAGATTCAAGAAACGCTGTACTATGACCAGTGTGGTTACTCTTGGAAACCTAATTTTAAACTCCTCTCTGCACCACTTTTGACAGTTCAACAGCTGCTCTGCTTAGCTGACAGCACGTAGAAATCACCTTCACTGACAAAATGAATTTGACGTTTTATTCAGGGTCAGTGATGACCTGGAGCAATACCTGCTCTGAAATACTGCCTTTTTCTCCTCATGGATTTATATATGGAGCAGATACCCACAGAATAAACCACGGGGCTTCTTTAAAGGACTGGCTTAGCAGCATACAAGCATACTTTCCAGCATACAATCCAAGTGCAGCTCACATCAGACATTAAAGGGTTGCATCTAAAGGACAAACCAGGAAAGCTGAGGTTTGTAAACACCTACCTCAGACACTCCTTCTAGGCACGAGTGTCAAAGCACGTTCTGCAGAGCTTGAAATCCCTATGGAGCAGGGGAAAGACCCAGCCTAACCCACCCTATGCTATCAGACAAGCTGCACATAAATTAATACCACTATCTAATGTTCTTGATTCAGATGCTCCCTCCTCCACCCCAATTATATTTACCATGCTGACTTAAAAATATGGGCCCACATGAAACTAAGACACATTACTGAATATTGCAGACAATCCTAAAATGGTGGAAGGGGTGGGTAGCGTATCAGCTTTGGGCCACACATGATGTTCTTTCAACAAAATAGTAATCCTACCATGCCACTGCTCCACAAGCCTGGAATTTCACTTACAGCATACACACAGAAGGAGGAATATGAAGTTTCCTCTCCTTTCCCCAAACCATGTGGACAGAGCTATCTTCTATATATGAAACCAGCTCTTTTTCTTTGCTGGCAAGAGAATCAAAAAATTGTGACTGACAGCATAAGGCTAGACAGGCATTTTATTACCAGAAGTGATCGACGCTTAGCTAACTACCTTTTATGAATCAAAAGAACAGAATTACTATGCAAATGACTCCATCATCTAAGAAATTATTTCATCTCCCTTCTTAGCCAGTTAATGCCCAAGACTGAATTACTTCAGTATAACTAGCAGTCCTTTCAGACAGTCAACAGAAGCACAGAGGTTATAAGAGTAGAAAAATACTAATAATAGGAGCTATGACACTCACGACACCTCCCCTCAAAAAACTGAAATAATTGCTAAATGAAAAATCACACAAATACTATCATTATCTGTCACGAACTCCTGCGTGATCCAACTGATTCTATTCTTCACTTCTCTCCCCAATTTGTTTCTAGTACTGTATTTACCCAAATGGAAGAAAAGGCTTTTTGTCCAAGTATTTAAATTTACTTATCAATTTACTTTAATTTACTCATCAATATGACTGCAGGAGCAGAAACCCTCCAGTGACAAAGGAGCACAAGTATGCCCAGGCCAGCCCAAAGTAGGACTGTAGCAGACTTTTATTGAAAAAATTAATAACTATATAAAACAAAGTCATTAAAATATTGCATAAAACCCCACAACCAATTTCAAGATTAAATATATAAATCATACTAGTATATGAAATTCTATTTATATTTTTAAATAAGCTTTAAAAAGGTCCTAGCAATGAGATCTTTCTAAATCTCGAGATGTTAAAAAAAAAAAAAAAAAAAAAAGAACCTAATAGGTGGCGAGCATTTCTGAGACAAATTTTGCTCACAATGAAGTAAGGATCTCACTGCATCCACAGCTTAAAATGAAAGTATGGACTTTAATTCCACTCTAGAGGAACACAGCTCCAGACCAGAGTACAATATTTATTATCTAATTGCTAATATGGTCCTGCACTATGACAGACATAGTAACAGTGGAGGTATTTAATTTATGACTCTATTTCTAAAAGCGTTGTTTGTTTGCAGTTTCCTTCATTTCTTTGGTTACCTAAACCAAATTGACCTTGCTGCACAGTGGGTTCTAAATACAGGTTTGTTTCCTCTGTGCTCTTTCACATAGACTAATTCCTCTTGATTCTCTCTTCACTCACATCTCTCTTTGGCATAGCAGACTAGATGCCCTAGCTTATACAGCATTCTGTTAAAGGCAAACAAAAGTCTAGAAGCGTTTCTACATGTCCTGTATATACTTTCCACTTATTCTGTATATTAGGAGGAGGCTTTTTTCCCTTCTGTTTGTGGAGTAACTAGTTTAACAGAGCATTCGGGGCTTTAAATAACGCTAAAGGTCTGCAACATTGCAAGCCTTCTAAACTGGGTACCCTTTTTGTTAATTTTTCCCTTCTGTTGTTGAAAGATTGTGCAAATGCCTCCTTTAACAAGTAAGCATTGTCTAGCATTATTTTCCATATAACACAGTCTTAATGACACAAGTTATTTCTGCCAGATCATAAAAAAACTATTCCAAACAACCATGATAACCGAATCCAGAAGCATCTTCCTTCTCTGAGTCAGAAAGAAGCTCGCCCGCATTCTTAAGGGTTATTTTCTTTTCCTCTCATACAAAACATTATGTTTTGCAGTAGATAAAACTGTATACACGCTATGCAACAAGAGAAACATAGATCATACCAAAAACTAAAGAAAAATTTAAAACTTTCAGTTAAGGACCATTCAAATTTCTGGCCAGAATCTGCTACCTGTACTCACACTAAACACCCTATTTTCACCCAGCAATCAGATTGAAATGCAAATACATTCCTTAAAATGGAATAATTAAGAGCAGAAAGAGATGCCAGAAACTTAATCCTCATTGCTAGTATATTCAGAGTACTGTCATAGTTCCAGGCCAACTCTAATAACTTCAGTAAACGCAAAGGTGCCCTATTAGGCATAGTTAAGGTATAGCATAGGTTTGTAAATAGAAATATTTAAGGCATCTGGCAATGATGTCGGCCATATAGTGACTTACAGTCTTAGAACAATTGTAGACAAAAACAAACAATCAAACAGCTAACACGCATACTTCCACTAAGCAGAGTAACATAAAGAAGCAACAAATGCACATATTAGACTGATATCCGAGTGTATTAAATATCAGTCAGTGTTTAATGATGCAAAGGTGGACCTCTCAGTGCCTCTATCAGAGAATATCTTTCCAGAACAGAACATCCTTTTTGTAAGAGAATCAGTATTTACCTGGAAATCAGCTTGCTACTTAACGTACGTAATTACTGTCTAGTATGCAAGTTAAAGAACCGGGTGTAACTAACACAAGTAACCACAAGCATTTTTATTATAAGGATATTCCTGCAGATAGTTTATGTAAGCCATCTATTTAAATCCTGAAGGAAGGCAATCCCACACTATGACAAAATAAGAAAGGAATAGAACATGAAGTGCCAGCAGAATATAACTAATATCCTCATAATAAAACTAATCAGGCCACTGAAAACTAAACGCAACAAGAATAAGATTTCAAGAAGATACAAGAAGATAGTAGAATAACATTCTCTCTTTGCCTTATAAAAAGGGCAAAGTCAGAATAGCTGATAATTTTTCACATATTTGATACATCAAGGTATTAGGATTACTTCATTTTTATCAGAATGAGTTCTAAGTTTTTACATATTGTCATTCATAGACTGAAAACAAATAGTGTGCTGCCTTCTTTCCAAGCATCTCACAACTGAAGATGAGATTTGCAATTTTAAAGTGCTTAAATGCCACAGTAGACTTCAACGATAGTTCACAACAAAGTAATAACTTGTGATCCTTTAATTCTTAGCATAAGTTTTATTACCACAAAATCAGTAAGACTTTTGTTACCAAGTTCTGAATGAAAATTTGAACATTGCTCCTTCTGCTAATTAGTGACAATCTCATCATGTAAATTGACATACACTAGATCTCAGGCCTCTCTCAGCCAACAAAACATTTACTCAAGTACCTTCAGTTTGGGAAATGGAGCATGTTATATGATGTGAAAGAACAACAGATGGCAAAAGTTTGTTAAAAAATGTTGACTATTTGTACTATTTGTACTTAAACTGACAGAGCAAGTTGATCACAAATCTTTCCAATACAATGTTCCACTTAGCTCAGCTCTTTCTTGGCCTATAACATCTCTTAAAAAGCGAGACTGGTAAGTAAAAGAAAGAAGACAGACAGATCGCACAAGCATTTTGCAGAGAGAGGGGAAAATGAATCTTAAGATTTCATAAATTTAAAAAAAGAAAAAAAAAATCCTTAGGATGAAAGACAGTAAAACAACAGCAATTTAAGTGAAGCAATACAGCTGCTCTGTCAAATTTTCTATTTCACACTGTGATTCAGAGATTAAGCAAGCATTCAGCATAAAGAACTCATTACCACTCCAGCAAATTTTTATCCTGCAAGGAGCAGATGTAGCTCTCATAGAACCCGTATTACACAGAAATGATCCATGATAGTTTACTGCCAGCAGCATTGCTCGATGCATCACCTAGGCCCCTCAGTTCTCAAGTATTAACTGTCTTCTCGAGTCTACAGCTGAACAACATACAGCTACAACCTGTAAAAACCGCAGAAGTGCACGATGAACACATACTATAGTGAGAAGAACACGTCTTGTTTTTCTTATTGTTTGCTTCCTACAGATACAGTTATTTATGGCACATCACTTTGTAAACTGCTTTGCATATTTATTCTAACATTTGGGATGCGGGTACAAATCTATTCAGTAGTTAAAGCATTTGGTTTGGGTTTTTTTAGTCTGTGCGATAAACACTGAACTGGGCTCCATTTTGCCCCTATTGCCCACAGATTTATCCATTATATATACACATTATCACAAAAATACTATTGGTCACAATAGCGCATCCTCTTCTCTAACAAAGCAATGATGGCTAGGTAAGGTACAGGCTCCAAAGTCTTGCATGCAAGGAATAAAATTCATAACAGTATACCAGCATGATGATAGCAGAAAAAAAATATAGTAAAGAGAAATTGTGAAGAAATAAAAAAGATTTAGAGAAGCTTCTTGGTAGATTATGTATTGTTTATTTTTCCTGTAGCTCAGCTGCATGGAAGTTTTTCCTTCATATTAGTAAAAGGTTTATAATACACAAGAGTTTTATTATATGAACAAGAACCACATCCTTCAAACACTGCCAAGTTTGAGTCCCAAGAGGCAGCCTGACATTAATCATCTGTTCAATACTACGTAAGTTTCAGACCATCTCTTACCAGTTTTTCCACTTTTATTTTTCCTGTATTTTATATTCCTATTCCTATGGTCTTCCACAAAATAGTACTTTATTTTTTTGATACAATCATTTGTATAGCTGACTTGCTATTAAATGCCTAATTAAAAGTTAAGGTGGTTTTTTTCTTCACCTGGTATCCCTCTATTCTTTCACTCACTGGAACAGTAAACCTAATAACAGGTTAATATTTCAGAAAGTCCTAAGATCAATACTTACTTCTTAACTATAAACAATTTCATTATGATGTTAACCTTGAAGACTACTAAAACCAAGACCATAGTTACCAGACCTGGGCAGGAATGACTAAGTTGAGGAAAGTGAAACTGACCACACGTGCTACAAAAAACTGAAACGTGCTACAAAAAACTGAAACGTGCTACAAAAAGAGGAAAGTACAAATATCTTTGCTATTAAATTTTAAAAACTGGGAAACTAGGAGAAACTAAAAGTGATCCTGTTTACAGCAAAACAGAAGAATCCAGCTAAACTGTGTAAAGCAAGAAAAACTCCCCGCATGTTCAATAAAACTACAGACAGATAGCATTTATTGTTAGAAAAAACATACATTTCTCAATAAAGCTTTTCCTTCCTAACTACTAGGGAGCCAAGCTGCTCTCCAAATCATATTGCACATGGGGACCTGAAGGACAGTGGTTTAGGAAACTGGTCTGCTGTCATGTGTTGACAGGAAAAGGCTGAGAATTGACATTTGAAACAGTTCTAGCAAAATAACAATAAATCCCCCCCGACAAGGTGTAAAAGGTAAGACTCATTTTCAAAATTGCGTTGTTCTCCTCTGCAACACAGCAAAAAGAAACCGGTTTTCTATATTTTTTGCAATGCTTTTAGTCAAGATTTGTACTGGAAGAGACTGCCTTACTGACTACCAAAAGAAAGTCTAAGAAGAAGAATAATTGTTTTCTCCAAATGCCACAGGAAAAAAGAAAAGAAACAAATTTTATAAATTTAAGCCGTGACTACGAGAGCACAAGAACAAAATGGTAAAACACCTATCAACACCTTTTCAAAAATTAATTTAACCTAATCATCAAGTTCTGAAGCAATTCTCCAGCAAGAGTAGCAGGCATGTACAATCCAAAGTAGTTTTAAGCTGCTTTAAAGAATTACAAGAGCATTTAAATAACAGCATTTTAAATAAAGCAACAGACAAGACTCACATAGGTTTTTTTCTAATCCAATAAAACTGTCTTAAGTTTCAGGTAAGTTTTGTCTCAGCTTTATACGGAAGTAACTGAAAGTATAAAGTCCTTCCCACCAGAGGGATGCATAACCACAGTTCAGAAGTCTAGGTAACCATTAATGGAACTGGTAAGAAGGAACACTGGTAGGGGCCTACAAATTAGTTTAAACACATAATAAAAATATATAAGCAAAGAATTTAGGACTGCATTGTCATATTTTCAACTCTGATAAAATTATGACACAAACAAAAGCTATAAAGTGTTCAGACAAAATTTAAGGAGGGACTGGAATCTCTTAACTGATCTTTTTGAGATGCAAGACTCAGCATGTTCTTCTAAATTCGGAGATGGTTGCGTAGTTCTCCATGGCAACCCAGGATGCACATACCCTGCAGCCTGCTGGCAAGAACCTAACAGGAACAGCACATTAGGCTGAAAAAGCATCTAAAGCAGAAAAAAGGCCACAATTTCAAGGTGGGGTACAATTTACAGCTTTGCAACCAGGTCAATAAAGGGACAAAGAAGAATTCCTGATTAAACATGCTCCTCCGCTCAAAAAGTGAACAAGCAAAAGAAGAAGGGGAGGTACTAGACTAGCAAAAGCTACAGTCTAGTGGATAAATAAGACTAGGTGTGGTGTAAGTTTAGATATGCCACAACATAACGCCTAACTCAAGTTCTTGCAGAGTTTGGAGCTTGTTCCCTGTATACTCCATTCTTCACAGCATGTTTGCACGTCCATTGGTTCCTGTTACATTAATAGCCTGTTTCATTCACCCCCTTAAAGTTTTATTTACTATTTATCATCCTTACCTATCTCGTTAAGCACAACACAACTGATTAAAGATATCGGATGTAATGCCTTTCTGTTACTAACTCACTCTAGAGAAACAAGGGTGATCTCTCAATGATACACAGTCAATAAAGGCTGGTTGTTTTTGTTTCCAAAGAAGTGAGGTCGACGACTGCCAGAAGCACCACTTAAAGTCAAAACGCCGGGCTTCAGACACAAACCGTAGCTTTCCAAAGCTGACTACACTATAAGTTTATTCGCCATCGCATCAGGCCGCTCAGAAGCGGCTCTGCGACAAAGGCCGCTGCAGCCTTGTGAAGC
>NW_009648332.1:20225486-20267586 GCF_000708025.1 Charadrius vociferus | reverse complement strand
TAGGGCGGCGCGGGCTCGTGTTACTTGAGGAGCGCAACTGCCGCTGGTCCCAAAACACATAGTTCCATGGAAGGGGGGGGGGGAGGGGGAAGAAAAGTGGGAGCGGCTGGGGCTCTGCGGCACGGCTCTATTTCCTACCGAGAAGAAAGCACAGCCGCCCAGCGACAGTAGCGCTTACAGGGAACGGTACTGTAAGTTCGCTGCTTTCTGCTTATGCTGAGCGCGGAGACGGGGGGCAGCGTACTCCCGGACACTGCTTCACTATCCTATTCATTCATTGCTTTTTTTCTGATGAAAATGGGGTGAGAAATAAATTGAAAAGAGTTTGGTGGTTTCTTCTAGTGCAAACACGTTATGGTGGGGAGGTAGTGTTGCGAATTGTATTTTATTACTTTTTTTTTTAACTGAGGTTGAATTCTAGTACCGCTGTTGGCTGTGTTATTAAGGTGTTTTTTTCGTCTGTAATACTACAGAGGGATTAGCAAGCAGGGACAGTTACCTGGCACTCAGCTCAATTCGTCTTCCCACTGCTTTTGGCATTTATGTCTATTTCCTCCACTGGGTTAAATACGGAAACATCCACATCACTGGGATGGTTCTAAAAAAACTATAGTAGGTATAAGACAGAAGTAGATCTTATTCTCAAATGTATTTAAATGTAAGGTAACTATTACTCATACGTTACAGATTTTGATCCATGCAATAGTAAAAGCTCTATCCAAAAGCAGAGAAGCAATGGCATTCATATCCTACGTAAACTGGACATAGAGAGTACAAAAAAGCATGAACTGTCAGACTGGATGAAAACCCAAATGAATAGTTCATTTTCAGAAGAATTAGGCTGTGTCCCCAATGCAACTGATGAGGAACAAGATGACTTACCTTATGATGGAGACATAGGAATAACCTGCAGATACAATAATTCAGATAATTTGAATGACTGTACTTGTACAGAAGATATTTGTGGTATTTTAAACTTATTAGCCTGTTCTGAAAATAACAAAAACTTAAAAGCAACAGCAAATTATGAAACTTATGCACAGCCTGAAGAATCCTCTAGTCACCACAGAGGTGCCATAGGAACAACAGGAATTGCAGTTGAAATGCCTGGAAATGAAGCTTCCTTTAAGAAGAAATTACCTGTTGGTGACTTTAGTAAACCAGACAGCAAAGAACATGAAACTAACTCAAAAATGTCCAATGTCCTTTTGCGTCATTTTTCTAAGGGAGAGTTAATAACCACATGCCAGTTAATTGAATGCGAGACAATACCAGAGACATCCTTTACAGAAAGTATCAATGACACTGCGCACAAACCTGAGCCTTCAGAACATGTCAAAGGCCCTTTAGTACATGAACAATGGGCAACTAACTTTAAAGAATATCAATTAGAAAAGCACAAGAAAGCAAACATTGGTGATACAAATCAAAATTCACTAACTGGAAACAGATATGTTTCAAAGAAACCTATTTCTCCTACTGGTAAGTGCGGGTGCAGACAAGAAACTTCACTGTTGGTTAATGAGAATGAAAATACACACATCTTTCAAAACATGAAAGAAGAGACTGACCTGTTTAAGAAAACAGTTTCACTTCACGAGCTCAAATACGGCCAAGGTCAAGCTCACTACTGCCTTCCTGACTTCTCCAAAGTTGCTTCAGAAATTAAAATACCAGAAAGAAATGACAATACTAACTCAGTGCCTAAAACTGAAAGAACAAAATCCTTCCCCATTTTAAGTAAATCAGTAATTGTGAACAACATTCTAGAAAATAAGAACCATTTCAATTCAGCTGAAGTAGCGAATCAAGAAGGAATGAGCATTCCAGAACTGTTGCAACAGCTAGAGGTAATTAAGATGTTTTAAGAAATTCTTAATCCTTGGTAGTGTGATGTTTACCATAAGATGATACTCTGTGGCCAGTAAAATCTAACATGACTAGTTCATGCAGGCAGTCTGTAAGTATCAGCGAGGATATTACTGTACTCAACAACTGCTTTCACAAATAACATTTTGTGGGACTGAATTTACATGGAATTTTCATCCGAAATATTTAATGATGTTCTGGAATATAATTTGCTATTATAAAGCATCCTATCAAGTCACTAGAAAATTCACTAGAAGTCGTTATTTCTAATATTCTATGTAAATGTTAAAATTCACCAAAAGTACTAAACTGAAAGTTTTTCTTACAAATATATTTTCATGCTGTGTCTGTGTTTATATTAAAGACATCTTTGCCTTTTTTTGAATCTTAACATGCTTCAACTATTTATACCGGTATTTACTGGCAAGTCAATTCTTAAAGGATTTGTGTGACAACAATATTTCTCTTATTGTGGTAAATTTCTTCCGCAGTTTGTAATTCGACAATCACTTTCAATTTCATGCCCTGCTATGGAGTTCATTCAGACAGCTATACAGATGGCTTAAGTCCATTCCTAGATTTATATCTTAGGAAATCATTCGAGATGTAACAAGTTTTAACAGTTTTCCCTATTATCTTCTGGCTGCAAATGAGATGCAGACACAGCATGCTGACACCCAGAATCATATTGACCACCTCAGACTGAACCATGAGGTAAATATCTCAAAATAGATCTTTTTTTTTTTTTAAATTCATTCTCCATCTCTGGAATTATGAATATTCCCCAAAACTATTTTGCCACCTTCATATCGTACTTCGGATTTATACAAATCCTCTTTAGATTTTCACAATAGACTTGAAATATTTAAGTATTTATACAATGAGACACTATGCATATATTAAACTATAAACACAGTTATATAGTATTGTTATAATAAACATTTCATTAATACTAGTAACTTGTCCTATGTATTTTGAGTTGTTTCTGAATTTTGTATTTATTTTCACAAATGTTCTATACATTGTTTCTATAACCAACATTCTCATTTTAACAGATACTTCCTCCGTCAGATTTTCCAAATGCCAGCATTGCCATTCACTCAGGAGACACTGGGACATCCTCTGAAGTCTTCACATTACATGATCCTATCCCTATACAATCTACACATGGTTTGTCTAAAGCAAGTAAATGAAGTTACAGTAACTATGCAAGTTACTTATGTAATTTGATAGCACTTTTCAAAGGAAATTGCAATTGATTTATCTTATTTTGTATTATGTAGGATTACAGTGTGCAACAACAGCATCTGCGTTACCAGCAGCTGGTACAGTAGAAGCGCATTGTCTAAATCCTTCTAATTTACTGCCAGAACTAACACTAGGAGAAAAGATGTCTCAAATACTAAAGGATCAGACAGATCAACTGATAAAGAAAGTAAGGAGCTCTGTTTCAATATATACTTTGCACTGATGCTCAAGAGCTATATTCATTTGGCATATTCATTTTTAAAATACCAAATAAAAGTCTCATTTTTTCTTGAAGGTGGAAGACTTCTCTAAGCACATGACCCAAGAGACATTCCTTTTACAAGACAACTATCTGGTAAAATAATTTATGTATTTTTTGTTAGCTGAAATGCACTTTAAACGGCTGTAGACACACAATTTTCTGGCAAGATACTCCATGTCTTCCTCAAACAGACATTTAAAAATACTCTTAATCTGAGACTGAAATTAAGAGGCAGAAATGAAGGTGTGTAGTAGGTGGCTGAATTCTTTAATCTGTTTTAAGAATTACAACTCAAAACTATTAGTGAAAGGCCTTAAGTTGCTGTGCAAGTTATGAATTTTGACATGTAGGGTATTAGTTCAGAAGTCGTGGTTTAATATTTTACTTGTACATAGGAGAGCAGCACAGAGTACTAGGTAGACCTGCAAAATGCAGTCCTGTTCCAATTCAGAGCAATAGCAAAATTCTTACCAACATCACTGCAAATTGCATCTGGCTTACATAGCATAAATAGCTATCACCATGGCTTGCTAAATTATAATGACATTTACTATTCAATTATTTCTTATTGGTGAAGGCATTAAATCAACTGAAAATATACCTTGATGCCTTGGAAAGGAATTACTTAACAGCTAGAGAAAAGCACCGTAATTTACAGCTGCAGAACTACAAGGACAAGTCTATCAACGTTGGAGAGTTTGATCCTGAAAGGTTAGAAGATAAGTGCTAAGTATATTTTTCCATATTTTGAGTCTTACAACCATTACTTCATTTATCCATTAGAATTTTTCTGCAGCGAAAACATCTTAGTGTTACGTGTGGTAAGCTAGAAGTGATTTGGCCAAAATTCATCTTGGGCTTTACATATCATAGTTATAATTAGGTTATCTAATTGATTAATTCAAGTTCTTAAAAGGGACTCCGTGAACTCCATTAATTTATTTTTTCCTATGGGAAGTGTACTGCAGTGCCTAATATGGTTATCATAATAAGAAATAAAACATCAGTTTATACAGGCTTCGCTAACTGTGTATTGCAATTGGGTTTAGAAAAGTAGAAGGGGAAATATTTAGACTTGGCATGCTGCTTGAAGACATCCAAGAGCCAACCGATGACAGCAAATGCAACTTGTCATCTTTGCTTACTTCCTATGAATCTGCCCATCCATCGTATTCTCTTTGTGAGGTAACGCTGAGTTTTATTATTTTAAGACTACATTATTCTTTTTTACTGATGCAAGTCTCAAGAACCTCGGTATGGTTGTACTGTTGTATGTTCTCCTCTAGTAAGAGCATGACACTTTTAGATAGCATGTTACTTCAAAGGAAATGTTTTGGTTTGGTTTTTTTTCCCCCCCTATGAAATATTAACTTCTAACAGAAACCTAAGTATAAAAGCACAGCTACACTGAATATTCTTAGTCCCAGCTTCAAAAGCATTTATTTCAGAATAAGAAAATATGAGTAGCTACTTTAACTTTTACAAAGCTGTCTTTGTTTTGGGGAATTAATCACTATCATTTAGTTGGAAGAATTATTACTTTGTTTGTCCAAGGTTCTTAAAAATGCAGAATTACTAGAATACCAATCATTATCATGCTATAGAAAATTGAGTTTACTGCTAAGTATGTTAATATTTTGTGCTGGATCATAGATGCACAAAAAAAAAAATCGTACAGCCTTCTACAAATCTACAGATAAGTATCACTAAATGCTTTCATAGTCCATGTTTTAGAAAACATTCTTCCCTGAATCCCAAGTTAGAGACGCTCAGAAAACGCACACTGGTAGAAGTCATGTGCTTGTAATGCAATGACCACATATTACAGGTACCTATCCTATGGTTACTTTGTACAGAGCTCAGTAGTTTCAAGCATTGCTGATCCTCCAGAAAGAAGTATTGAAATTGCATTTCTTCACAAGAACAACAAAGAAGAAAAAAGTCAGACAGCTGATGTAATCCCACAGATAAATCAATTTTCATTGGAAGGCGACAAGTGCAATTTTTGTCTTCACATGTAAGTGAAAACTTTGAAACAACTACTGAAGTTTTTATACAAAATTACTTAAAATTATTTGCTGAATATAGAAAACTGGGAAGTCTGAAATCTCTGAAAGCAATGAGTATATTTCCAGAATAAAACTTTTACAGAATTCTATAACTATATACCCAAGAATTCCTTCCAGCCTGGTATTCTTACCTTTCTGGGTCTTACAGACCTCAAAGTATTTCCTGAAGCCAAAACACTACTATCAGTTTCACTAGGAGTTAAATCATACTTCTGTAAAAAATTCACTGCAACCACACAAATTCAGGATGTGAATGATTAGTCAGAGTATAGTGCCAGTAAAAAAAATGATTTGCCAATATTTGTGTGGCATTTTTAATTAAACAAGAAAAGGGAGGGATGCAAACATTTACATAATTAGTCACCAAAACCATGAAACAATTCTAGATAACATCCCTGCTCTTCTCAAGAGTATTTCATAGGTGTTAATCATCTCAATGAGATTAGAAAAATAAAATAAATGGTTTCCCCTTAACCAATTAAGGTTACAAAATGGAGCTGAATCAACTTCCAGAAGAGAAACAGAGCTTCTGGGAAAAGGAGGTCTGCTAGCAAACAAGCATTCTTCTGATATAATGGTATGAGATCTGTTTCCATACTCACTTTTATTTTTTTTTTTAAAACTTAAATTATCTTATTCAGCTTTGGGATCACACAACATTTTTCTCTTCAGTCTTTGCACAGCATGATGGCTCAGCTTTTGAGATACTACAGCTTATCATAACATTGCTGAATTGATTTCCAAAGGAGAAATTTAAGGACAGACTCTCAAACACTTTTGAAATATGTGGTTTGCTTCTCTCAGGAAGGACTTAACTGTGTTTACTAGCCTGCCTTTATTATCTGTTCAGAAAGCAAAAAGCTACAAGCAATTGCTTGCCTACAACATTTAATTTTAAGGCATTGAGAGAAATTAACTTACATATGCTGATCTTTCTTAAAGCAACATGAAAGCCTGTCTTAAATTCCAACTTCACAGACAAAAAACAGTGTTCATATTTTGTCCAGTCTGCTCTACAGTTAGAATTGTAAGTAGATAAATCAAATTGTAAAGTTGATGGCAACTAAAAGCAATATAGAAGTGATATACAAATGATGCCACTGTATCCCGATTGATATGTACACAAGTAATATAAACAATCATTAATTTGTTTTGCCTTCTGGGTGCAGCAGAGATTCTTTTCACTTGAGGGAAAATATGCCGTTGAAGGTCTTGCATCCCATCATCAGGGTACATTAGGTCAAAAATTTAATGCCGATGAAGAAAGTATGAAAGGGTAAGTGTATTACATATTTTGGCTAGTCATAGATAAGGTTTTCTACAGCTAAGTGAACAGATACAGGCATGTACACTGATATGTCTCTCTACTGGATTCTGTATGAAACACTGAATAACATCTTTAATACATATAAAATGAGAGGATGATCTGTTTTCAAGTTTATCACCAGTTAATCACAAGGTATGCGATATACCAGACCACCAAAAAAATCGCAAAACTCCCATCAGTTTTATTAAAGAGAGGATTATATTCATATTACAAAGTTGCCCATCTCGGGGGACCAGTATAAGGTTTATGGTGCTGAAATGGCAGAGTTATTTTAATATCATGTTAAGAGGCTTTGTCTTTGTTCCCTATTCAGCAATGCATGTCAGCATCCCAAATTGGGATGATTGCAAAGTGTTCAGCAATGAAAAATATTGGAAGTTATCATCATCATGAACTAATCTGGTAGGCCTGCGAGGAGAGAATATTGATACATCTGCATGGATTTCAAGTGTAGGGGTCAAACTGTGAAGTTTCATTTACAGAAATGTCAGTGGGATGAAATAATTCTACATGGGTTATTTTGGAGTTTGAAATTTTGGTAAATTAAATCAGTATCCAAAGCTAGATCATATAATACGTGCAGTGTAGAACACAATAATATTCACCTAAATATACTCTCGGATTATTTTAGAGAGTAGAGTAAATGTTAATATTTACCTAGTAAAACTCACCTAGTTCCCATTTTTTTTCCTCTGTCATTTAAGGAAAGTTAGTTCAATCTTCTGATCATTTTTTTTCATGAATGGGTGGAAAATTTTCCAAGTCAATCTGATGCTACTGTATGCCTTAAGCTGAAAATACATGTCAAATAAGGCTAACAAGGAACTTTGTTCTTGTTCTGTCAGAAGGTATATCTCAAATATTCCTCTAGTCATCTAAAGGCAGTAAAATTAAAACCTTAATAGCTCAAAGTTACTAAAAAAACATATCATCCTTACTATTGGCAATATTTTGATGCAAAATTTGTGAACGCATATATAAATACATAGGATTTCATACCACTTTGCTATTTAAAGATGTGATTATCAAGACCTCTACTTTTAAGTATGTTTAACAGCTCTGGTAAGTCAGGGTCCTTTTGTCAGAATGTGTCCTTTAACTAAAGGGGTCTTTATTTTGCATTTGGTTAGTTTTTAATTTAAGCTTCTGCTTACTACCTTTTAAGATAATTGATACAGGTAGAGTTCCTTATAAGAGTAAATCTGCTTCCTCCTCAAATAAGAAGTGCTCAAACATTAATATAATATGCTCATAAGGCTCATCATAAAGGTATTAAGATACAATGAAGATATCATTCTGTTTTCATGCTCAAAGAAATACAAACATCCAGGAAAGGAAAACTGGAACACATTCACTCTTCATTCAGAGAAAACCAACTGATTTATCAGACACCAACTTGAGTAAGTAGTGGTGGCATACAAAGGTCAGAACTGTGCTTATGCTTTCTATTGAATCCTGTTAAGAAATACATTCCTGTCACATCTCAGCAGCATGAAAATTGTTTTGAAGTTCTAACAGATGTTACTGCTTAGCATAAGACACTAAAAATAAAAAGGAGACTAAAGAGGACACCAAGTCAAATTCACTTTGGAAGTCTCAGTGACAGACCAAGAGGCAACAGAGAAGCTGCAACAGAATTTCCAGTTAGAAATGAGAAAAAGAGTTTTAACTCTGGGTCTAGTCAAACACTGAACCAGTTCCCCCTAGAGAGGCTGTGGTATCTCTGTCCTCAGACATATTCAAAACTCAGCCGGACTGGGTCCTAAGCGACTTCATCTAAATTCATCCTGCTTTGAGAGGGGATTGGGCCAAACAACCTCCAGAAGCTCTATCCAATCTGAATTACTCTATAATTCTAATTCACCTTTTTAGGTAAGTTTCCCAATATTACTACTACTACTATTTTCAAAAGCATACCAGTAGTGTGCACGCAATGCTTTGATTTTGCTTTTTGTCGTCATCATGTGCATTTATGTCATGTCCTAGAAAGAGATTCCAGTCTTGCTGACTGAAACATCTCATACTGGTTCTTCCACTTTTCAAATCCTTGATCTGTTCAGGGTTGACAGAGACTGGAAATATTCTCTTTCCTTAGTCCAGCTCCTAATAATATAATTTCCCCGAATCCAAACTAAAGCCCACACAGGCTACTGCGAGCTAGTTAAGTCAGCTGTCAAGTCATCCAAGGCTCCATCTTTTGGAGGTTCACTAAATATCTGTCAGCATAGTGGAAGGTGTCCCTGCCCATGGCAGGAGGGTTGGAGCTAGATGATCTTCAAGGTCCCTTCCAACCTAAACCATTCTATGATTTGTTTCTCTTTGGGCATCCCAATTTTATCTTTCCACCGCAGAATACTTTGAAGCTGTTAGTACCCAACAACTAAAGAGTAGCATGAGCTCTCCTAGATTCAGTTTTAGGTTCTGAATATGTAGGTTATTCTTACCTTTGATCTACCTTTTGTCCTTGGCTTCTCTGCAATATCCTTTCACTTTAATATTACATTGGGGACATTATTATTAGTACTGGTTCATACAATAGCTGTACAAAACAGTGCTGTACTAGATCCTCCCAGATTCTCTTGTCACACTCCTCTTAGGCTGCATTTTTTTTGTAACACCTCAACTTGTAGGAGTTTTCACCTTCAAAACAAGAACCAAAGGAGAGGGAGATGAAGAGCTTAGTTTTTTTAAAAAACAGTTCTGGGACTGAAAACAACCACCACTGCAAAAGAAAAAAAAAAATACATTTGAGGCTTACAGTCAGGGCTGAAAGCCAATCTTTAAAGTTCAATCCCCACCTGTAAAATTGAAGGAAAGTACCTTCTTCAAATTGCAGTAGTGTCAATGACAGTGAAGGGCTCAGAAATTATGGTGCTGAAAGCCAAATAATTACCTAGGTACACAGGTCAAAATTTCTAATATTTCAGACATTTTTAAAATATTTTTGGGATTTTAGGCAGCGATTCAGAAGACATCTCAGCCTATGATTCTTATGATTCACAAAGCGAAGAACTTATGAACTATGAGACTGAAAGTTACAAAACATTCAATACAAGATTACGTGGAGAGAGAAAAGGTATAATGATTGCAAAAAATACTAAAGTCTACACAAAAAATATTCTTGTTTATAGTGTTTTTCTAAACAACATATTTGTTTTCAGGACTTAGATGCAGATGTCCTAGAGGAAGCAGAGATCAATTTAAACTCAGGAATTACAAAGAGTCGGTTCAGTCTTGTGCCCTAAGTAGAAATAAAAGTTCTGGTTCAACCTGTAAGTATGATGTGTTACTGAAATAATTACCAATCACAGGCTAGGTTTTAAGGGGCAGAAAGCCACACTGCACATATATCAGGCCAAATTTAGTTTAGCATAAGCAATCAGTAGCACGGCAGATAAACAGTGGATGTCTACAGATCTTGTAGAGCAAGATCAGCAAATCCAATTTTAACACACCCAGCCAAGTTTAATCCCCATGCATGAGAGCTTTAACCTTCTCTGATTCTTTATGAGAGGAGTCCCATATTTCATTTATGACAGGAATTGGGCATTACTGTGCCATCTTTTTCAGTCCTAACTGTTACCTAATGTAGTATAAACAAGTACTGAAGAAAATTCCAGCTCTACACTCATATCGTGTGACATACAAAATCAAGGAAAGCCTAGTTTAAAAAAAAAAAAAAAAAAAAGAAAAGTTGAACATCCGGCTTTTAAAGTCACTTATCTCAGACTCCTCTCTATATACTGTGTGAAGAAATTCACTGAGAAAACCAGGAATTTTCAACAGTGGGAAGAAAGTGTAAGTTAGCTGCTTCTCTATATACATACTGTAAAACTAGAAATCAAAGTAGTAGTCGTGTAATTATTAGGATTATGACAGCCTGATTATTCTACGCTTCCCCCTGCAGTCTTTCACTGTATGAAAAGGAATATAAATCTGCATACCATTTGTCACAGAGTTAAATTCAACAGCAAACCAAAAAAGGTTAATCTGCCCTTATTTGCAAAAAGACTTAAACACATTCAAGTTTTATTCAGCAGCAATAGTTACTTTATTTTTTTTATCTATGCTAAATAGAGAAAAATGTTAAATATATAGAAGACTAAGTTTTTTACTTTTGTTTTAAACACGCCCTCAACAACTCCAGCTTATTCACAGAAGAGAATCTCCACTCAAAAGGCTCAAAAAAATAAGCAGCCACGTGAACTTGTAAACAGACTTTCTGAAAGGTAAGCTGTAGTAATAACTGTATGTAGTAAAACAGACAATGCTATTGTTGAAGATTCAGCATGGAAAATCACTAGTATCATAAGCAGGAGGAATGTTTTCTCATTTGTGGTGCATTCTGTGTATTAGAATTTTACTCAATAATGAAAATAAAATATTTACCCTAAAAGCAAGTGTAAATAATGCTTGGAGTAGTTCTTTAATCTTTCTCCTTTAATGAAGAGTCAACAACTGACTTCTTTAGCTGACACACTTAGTAAAAAAAGAAAAATTTTTCTAAAAAAAAAAAAAATAAATTGCCCTTTAGTAAGAGGATGTTCCCATTCACGGATTCAAAAACATGTCTGTATTATTTAAGACTTAATTCTGTTTACTACCAACTGTTTCTTTATAAGTAACAGTCATACTTTTAACTGTTGTTAACATTAAATTACACTGGGAATCTGAGAAGTAAAATGGATTCTTAACTATAGCACAGACTAGACTGAAACTCAGACAAGTTTTGTTACCATAGTTTTTGACAGCATTACTCAATAGCAGTAATTGCCTGGAAGTACAGCAGCTGCACTTGAGAATCGATGGTATAGACCACTCTGTAAGAGAAGGTTACAGCACCACGAACGTGATGCTGTTATGAAAGATTTCCTAACTCAGCATGCTGGAATGTTTTGTCTTACTGCAATACAGCTGTAAAATTACGAGGGACTGTGTTTTACAATCAAATGAAAAATTTTACTGACTGTAAAATTAACTTGCAACTGCATATGCTATCAAGCTGTATATATTTAATTCATAGTTTGGCAATTCTTTTGCTTAGTAAAGTTGTTTGTATTTTATTCTATATATCTTATGTTTAGGCAAAACTTTGAGGCTGCCAAAACCTGCTATTCAAGTACCTATGATAAAATTATCCTTTCACATCAATACTTACCCAGCAAGAAGTCTGCCCGAAGCAAATCTGCAATCAACATCAGAAACAGAAATGCCAATGACTCCAATGCAAATGTAAGACTTCAGAATGAAAAATTAAAAGGCACACAACTATCTCAGGAAGAGTACATCCCCACATCATGGCACTGTTGAACACCCTCATTCTTAGCAAGTTGCTTATAATCTAAGCATGTCTAGTCCACTTGAGGATAAGACAGGAGGAAGTTAAAAAAAACAAGTATTTTAGCTTATAATATTAGTATATTACTTCATGAGTATGTTAAAGACTTTTCGTGCAAGTTAGTTCCTACATAAATGGTGAAAGCGACAGAAAAGGAGCCCTGGATCGTACCTCTGGAATTATGTTTCATATACTGAAAGAAAGAAATGTCACCCACTCCATGCAAACCACTATCAAAACAAAAAAAACCCCAAACCTTCTCAATACAACAAACATGCACCACACTGGGGCTGCTGCTTTAGAAAGGCGTAGATATCTCTCAGTTCAAAGGATTACACAATTAAAGAGAGAAATAAATAACAGATACTTCCAACTTCAATCCTGGAGCAGTATATCATGTGACTCAGAATTTTTACTTCTCAACATGTATTCAGAGTGAAAATGCTACATAAAACCTTAATTAAACATCACTTTCTATTCTATACCTATGTAAACATTTGCCTTCGGTATTAACAGGGCTCTATTTTATTATTCTCAACAGATTTTAAATTCTACTCTGGATCATGCCATACAGACAGCAAACAGTTTGAAGAAAGCTACAGAACGAATGGTACGAGCAGTTTCAGAAGATCTAGCTAAAGTTAAAAGAAAACAGCTGTAATTCACCAGTTTCAAAGGCTATATTGTTTTGCTTCAGTGATACTGAAGTGTCACTATTTCTGCAAATATAAAGTGATAAATACTAAGATCAGAAAGTCAGCAGTTAGCTGACTTTGCCAGCTGTTCTGTAACTATCAGTACTAAACTAAACCATATTGGTATTCCACATGTTTACACTCAGTCTCAGAACTAGAAAACAAGTTACTAATTCTACTGAAAGTCTTTAGTATGTTGGCTCACCCCTGTTACTGTGTACAGCTACCTTCTCTAAGCATTCACTTAAGATAGCTTAATAAAAATCAGCTTAAACAAGCAAGGATAACTTTTTGACTTTTGATTTCTTCCCACTCCCTACTAGAAAAATAAATGTCAGTTATAACTACATATATTTTCTTCTCACACCTTAACAGCAGCTGCTTAAGCACACCAACAAAGGGAAACAGTCTCTGCACCCAAAACATCTATAAGCATCATGGTAAAGTACCAAGTCATAGTTAACATACATAATTATGTTGTTTCTAGAGTGTCCTACATTGAGAGTTGTTTGTTTTTAAGATGCTTCCTTGCATGTCTCAGTGAGTGAGTAATACCATTTGTTGACTATGTATTCCTAACAATTAAATTGTCAGTTTCCTCAATGAGGCGTCCTTACCTTATCAGATCTACCTGGCTTTGAGATTGCTAGCAGATGGTAAGTAGGTTAGAAAATTTTAAAATACTGCAGAAATACAGTGGGCTGAGAAAAGTAATCTACTATTTTCCTTCCAAAATCCATTTAACTGCAGTGATTAAAAGCAAGCAGAAAGTTAACAGCCTTGTATTATCAGGGATGCTATTCACTGAAGGAATTCCAAAGTATATAGGGACTGATGGAAATCATCACTTCAAGTTAGAAGTGATAGTGCATTGCTTAAAAAGAACCATCATTTTCTGGCAAGCCTGAGTGGTTTCCATCAGCTGATGGACACAGAGACCATCCAGACTCTGTTCAGACAAGCAGCGATAGCTAAACTTGCTGCTGTTTACCACTGATTTACTCACCACCCAAGTCAATGCCCATTTTCAGGGCTTCTTCCACGCTTTGCAGCCAACACCATTAACCTCTTCTCCCTTCAGCTCTTACTGCACATACTTATAACTCAATTTACCTCTACTAATTATCCATGGTTTTACTTTATTTAGCTTAAGACAACAGCACAGGATAGTGAAATGCCCACTCCTCTGTGCTAGGTTAATATTTAGAATGTCCCTGTTATCACTTTGCAATTGAACTTAATAGTTGAAATAATTGCTGTAGGCTTCCTAAATCCAATAAAAAAAAAAAGATTAATCTCTTCCATAGAAATCTTTCTACACCACAAGAATACCTAAACCTTTTGGTTATCCTGGGTCACTGTCTGAACTTGCTGTCCTGGTCCTGACAGCAACTACTTAAGACAGACCATATCTAAGACAACAAGCATGTAGTGACATTTCCTCAGAACGTTCTCTGGCAAACTGAAAGCTCAGAGTCTTTCCAAACCAGCAGTAATATCTTTGTATTTAATAGCCCTATAAAGATTTCTCTCACATATGTCGAGGTTCCCCCCCCCTCCATGTAACAATTTAAAGCATACCATTACTGCACAGTCTCAGATGCTAAAGGTCCTTTTCTTTTGAATTTGGCAACTGCGAGTTTCATTTGTTAACTTCACACACTGAACAGGAAGGTGACATGACTGTCTCTTCAGTCTGCACACTAACATAATTTTTTCAAGGCTTCCTTCACATACTACTCCATCATCTTTTTCCCCCTTGATCAAGGGTCCTATTCTAGCTGTTATTGACATGGTAATTGTTCCATACCTTTAACTTCCCTCTTAGTCATCTCTGAATCTCGTCCAGATTCAACTTAAGAAATAAACTGCGCTTGGAAATACATATCTTCATTATCTAGGGTAATCAGATCAACATCTGTGCTTATGTGAATCTGGGCCTACATGTACAGGACAGGTAACTATTTTAAGATGTGTAATGTGAAAGCAGGAACTTTCAAAATTATTATATACCTTGTACATGTTCTCTAAAATGTTAGGTTTTGGGGGGAGACATTTATCTTGATACGACTCTTTTCCATTCTTGATCTTGACAAAACAATTCTTGATCTAGGAAAAAAAAGTAGCTGAGAAGATCCTTGGGAAGAAAATAAACATCTTTACAAGAATTTCCCCCCACCCCCCTTCCCGCTCCTTCACAAGCTCCTGTAAGAAATGAGGAGCTCGTTTGGGCTACATATTGCTGTCAGATTTCTTATGTTAAAGCATCTCTATTAATCTACTTTTACATTAAAATTTGGCTTTGCCTTCTGGAACAAGCGGGTGATGGATTCCAAAAGTCAAAACTCTTAGCCTTGCATATATCAGCTATCAAATTTTGAGCTGGTGATAGCATTTAAGCCTAAAGCCTACACTTGGAGAAAGTCTAACTGCTGAACATGCAAAAGTAATCCAACATTTCAAGCTGATATTTCTTCAACTCTATGCAACAAATAAAAATCAATACAGTGGATTTTATATACTACATGGGTTTTATATACTACTGAAATCAATTATTTCAGTCCTTAAGTAGGATACTCTGGTATCAGTTACTTTGTTCTGTATTTATTGCTTTTAAGCTTTGGGGATAGGAAGAAAATTTGCAACTACATGTAGCTTTTACCCCAATCTTGGGTTCTTCTTGTCAAAGCGTGGATCTTTCAGAAAATGTTGAACACCACATTTCATAAATAGGTACTTTTGTTCTGGATTTTTATTGTGATATTTATGGTTAGAA
Organism: Charadrius vociferus; assembly: GCF_000708025.1. Taxonomy (NCBI): domain Eukaryota; kingdom Metazoa; phylum Chordata; class Aves; order Charadriiformes; family Charadriidae; genus Charadrius; species Charadrius vociferus. The sequence goes on along the minus strand of NW_009648332.1, from coordinate 20,252,002 downwards.
ACTAGAATTCAGAAGAACATTATAGATAATTCTACTAAAAAAATTTTGTTAAGTTTTGATGCACATGCCATTTGATGAACTAGTTAAATTAAAAAGGTGTTGTTCCTGTATTCCTGTTGAAAATAAAGTCAGTATACATTAGATGCCTAACTCACATAGATGCATTTGAAAGCTACAGCCACTTATCCTCATTATTTCCCAACATGTTAAAATTGTTACATAAGGACCTCCCATTTCATTCCTCTCTGATGTAGGAGGGGAATTCGACCTTTTTCCACCTTCTAATTAACTTTGAATGAACTTACCTAGCAAAGATGTTCTCTTAACCTATTAGTTAACCTGAGGGCAAAATTAAGGGAAAAGAAACAAAACCACATTTCTGCAAAGTAAAAAATGAATACCCTTACAGCTGGGAAATATGTAAATAAAAAGCCATGAGAAATCTATTTTTCATTATGACATTTCTCTCAGATTCTACATACGACAAACTAACATTTCAAGGCACATCAATACAACATCCCTTTAGAAGTTTAGTAAGTTTACACTTTAATTTTCTTAGACAATTCTCAACATTACCAGTATTACAGAATACAATTTCAAATTTATTTGATCCCCTTCAACACAAATTTAGGTATTTCTTAGTATGTCATAAAGTAGAAGAAAACAGTAAATTCTCTTGAATGCACCAGGTTTTGGTATTTGCTTTGCCTTTTGCTTTTCTTTTTTAAATTACCAAGACATGTGAAAGATTCAACTGCTTCCCTTCTTTTCTTCTCCTTTTCCCCTGCCCTTGCTCCCCCAAAAAGAGAATTCATGCTTAAAATTTTGGAACTTCTACATCACAGGCAATTCAGCTTATGAAATAGACTATGTAGACACAACCATAAATAAGTTTGTAAGAAATTATTTTTTTAAAAAAAGCTTTAGTAATAATCCCTGTATATACTTAAATATAAAGTGTACTTCAGTGCACAGTTGACAGCATTTCTCCAAAGTTATTTATTGAAATTAGAACTTAGTACTTGCGTGATTAACTTTCTACCGTACCCACCACCATCTAAGTGTTGATTTTTCACAATTACATATAACTAAAGAATTTTCAGTGAGTTATTTTACAGAAAATATTACCGTTTGAGACATTGCACTTGTGTGAAATATTTTTACCATCAACTTCTATTTACAAATTTTCTTCTGAAGTCCCTACCTAAGAACCTAGGCCCTTCTGAATTCAGTCATTTTTAGAAATAAACTCTATTACAGAAAGGCTTCACAGTTCTCAAAAACAATTCCAGTTTATATATAAACTTGATAACTTTTAGCATAATTTGTTAGGAATGAAAATGCCCTTTTGAAAAAGCACTTACAGCGTCACACTACCTATACTGAACACAACCTAAGAAACACGTGCTGATTTTTTTCCTCTCTCTGCCTTGTACTCCCCAAAAAAAGCAGCAAATTTAAATTATAAAAAGACATTCCAGTAGTCAGAACTATGTAGTGTCCTGGTACAGTATTTAGAATAAAGTCAGTTCTCTAAGAATGTACATACTATTTGTCTTTTCCCAATGCATCATAAACATCACCATTTCTATTCACCCTTAATGCAGACCATATCCTTTGGTTTACTAAGGCTCTTTACTTCATCCAGTAGTCGGTTAGGTCTCAAAATATGAGTAGAACCTGACAAAAGAACATAAGTATTAACTGTATCAGTCTGAAATTCTGACTTTCGGATATTCCCTCTTTAAAAAAAGTAAATCAGTTACATGCCAGTGTTTTTTACTGGATTACAACAGTTAAAAGGGTTTTAATGTGTTATCATATAAATATAAGTATCACCATTACGAAGGCAGTGTCCCTCTTCCACACACTGAGACATCCAGATTAGGACTCTTACTTTGGATACAAGTTTCAAAGTCCCTGCTCTACCCGGTTTGAAACATAGGTTTGAACCTGGGCCACCTGCACCCAACGCAACTGTCCCAGCCTGCAAGAGTCAATGACAGGCTTTACCTTATAATCACAAAATCATCTGGATTAAAGGGTACCAGAAACAGTAGTTTTCCACAGACATATCAGTTACAGAAAATTGGCTTTTACTGGCTAATATTCCCTTGAAAAATTTGCAATGAATTCCAAGTCTGGAGCAGCAAAGAAAATCCTTATTATTCTTCAAGACTGCACAACTACTTCTCTTGTTCTCATAGAGAGTGATTATAACTTCTGCCATGAAGTTATAACCCTACAGTTATAAAGGGAACTCTTAACTGTTTAAGATTAGGGCTGTCTTGAACCTTGAGTTTTAGTAGTGTCAATCTGAACGGGCGAATATTCCTGAAGTTCTGAATCAGGCATATAGAAAGGTTTTCATCCTGCAGTATGCAGTATAGAAATTTGGAAGTTATCACCTTCCTTCAGAAATCAGGATTACAAACAAAACTACCCGAATCATCTCTAAACAAAAGGGAAGATGGGGCTGCTGTTAGTGCCAGATATTACAGTGAAAAGAGTGACCTACACTAAATATGATTTTGTAAAAAAGTCTCAGATGAAGAAACAGTCTTGTTAAACTACATTCCTGTTGTCCTGGTCTTGCCATTGCAACTCAAAACTAGGACCAGCATTAAGCCTACCTCAATCACCACTAACTAAACCAGCAAATAAAAAAATAAACAAAAAAACCGACACCCTACCCCCTCAACACACCCCACTATATTGAGGTAACAGACTCTAGATCTTAGAATCAAGGTTGTCATTGCTTTACGGAAGAGTATTTATTAATTCGAAATTATAGTAGATAAATTTAATCCTTTTTGGAACTCAAGACTAGATTTAATTGCGAGACACAGGCACCTCAAGCAATTTAGAATACTTCAGATGACCCTGCACCCGGCCACCAGCTGCCACTGCAGATGGAATCAGGTCTCTGGTAAGGTGCTACATCTAGGAGCTCTGTTTTGATATATCATATATGCAAATGTTTTAGCACGAAAATTTAAAAAGCGTTACAGGACATGACTGTTTGAAGCACAGCAGCTGATGTAACAAGCATTTGCTGCCTCTGAAATATTAACTTGAAATGACAGATTACTACGCTAACTGGCAATTCATGCATTTACTGCTGAATCTTAAGAAGATTGGGGAGATTACTCCAGTTTTCAAGGGACAAAGCTGTAAATCACAGTGTGGTCTCTGTAAAGCCTCTGCAGAAACCATGACAAGAACGAGAAGTTGTTGCAAAGTCAACTGAGCTACACTGAAAAAGTTTTTTTGGACTTGTTTGTTTTGGTAGGTTTTGTTGGGGTTTTTTGGTGTTTTTTTTGTTTAAGAAAAACATACATATCTTCCCAAAGTGATTAATTTTTGCACTAGTCTGCCAGCTTTCCTACTACTTCCAAAAGCAATGAGAGTATTAAGTGTAGCTGCAGGTACAGCACAGGCAGATGTGAGGAAACTAATGCAGAGAAATATACGTCTGCTTAAATCCTTTTTGCTATATGTTAGACTACTTTAATAATATTTCTTCGACATAATTGATGATGATTCTTCTGTATTTATTGTCCTTAATGTTTTGTTAATCTAGATAAACTGCAACCAAGATAAACTGAAAAGAAACACATTTGCTATAGTGTTAGTTTACTGAACGAACTTAGGGAATGTAAGAAAAAAGGTCCGCACATTTTTCCAGAAACATACGTAGTAAACCCCTATACACCACCCTTTTCCCAAAACAAGCTTACCAATAACAACTTCACAGGACTTGTGGGCTTGAGAAACTTCATAAGCACTGCGCATCTCAGAATATGTAATTCCTCCAATCACAAATATAATCAGTCTTGCACTACTCTTCCGCTCCTCTTTATAACTAGCTTTAGTTTTCTGGCGCGCACTGTAAGAAATTTCATAAGATAACATTTATATAGCTTTACTGATTAATTTTGGTAAAAAGTATACACTTAACAAGCAGTAACAATTGCTGTCATGCAGTCCAGTTTGATTATAATTTCAGCAAAAGAATTTAGACAAATTGATAGTTAAAAGAATTTTAAACGAAAACAAGTTAGCACATTACTCGGAAACTATTCAGTTATCACAAGTGGGAAAATAAAGACAAAGCAAAAAGCCTTGTTGCACACACAGCGGACTTCTACCAAGCAGCTTAGTTCTGCATGCTAGCAATTCCAGTGGCATTTTTCATTTGAAAAAGCTAGAGTCTTACGTTTTTTCAGTCTCCAAACGTGAACAGATTCTCTAAAAAAATATTTGGCTGTTATGAAATAAGATTCAGAAAGCTAGGAACAAAAAAATAAAGCTCTTAAAATAAACTTTCAAACACACATATAGTAATTGTAGATTCAGATTGAATCATCTGAAGTCCTGATCTATCTTTGCTAGGGTGCCTAGAAGATTCCCAAATGTCACCAGCCTAAGACAGACATCCAGTTACAAGGTACAGGGACTTGCCCTAGTGCTTCCTTGCATTGATCAGCACAGTGCATATCCAAGAACATAAGGACAAACCAACAGTTTGGTTAGCAGTGCAAGTAACAAAACTGTTTTCCTAAGGCTGTGTATCTGTACCGTTTGTCTTTTACTTTGCAAGGTACAAATTCCACTTCAAGCGTGTCCTCCACATTTAGGATATGCGTAACGTTTCCCTCCCTATGATTCCAGCATCTGATTAGCACAATGAGCCTCCCTGCCATAGAAACACTCTTACCTCTGTTCAGCTGCCTCACCATTTAACTAACACTACCAAAAGCAATAAAGCTATCAACCTGGCAGGTATTGGTCACGAGGTTCAAGAGCTAGTGGGATTAAAAAGGGGGAAAGAAGGGGCAGCATAAGTTAGTGAGCTAAAAAACATTTCCAAAAGTCACTGCTCGGTGCTACTTAGTAAATACAGAAGTACACAGAACACACCATTTCACATTCGTTGGCAGAGAATTCATTTCAAGACCTCCAACTTTTCTGGACTTCTCTATACCATCCCCTGACAACAGGGGTCAAATATTTAACAGGTCCATATTCCCTAATGAGAGGGCCAGAAGTTGAATTGAATTACTGAATGACACCACCACTACCACAGCAGAAACAACTTTCAGAAGAAATGAAAACATTCCTTTTGCCTAAGTCACAGTATACTGCTAATCTATCCCTGAAACTACTTCACACTAAAGAGATCAATGGTTTAAACTTCTTACTCTGGGAATATGGAAATGTTTTTTCTAATTTTGAAGCAAAAGTGAGATACTCCAAATAAAAAACCGTAGAAAAGTTATTAAGCTAACAACCAAGTTCAGCATGTCTTAAATGAAATAAAAATATAGGTTTTATACATTAACATTACCTTATATGAATTCTGTCACTGCTTAGTAAGTGCACTTTTGTAACGCTTTAGAAAGTACATGACAAACATGACAAACACACTGAGAAATGGGTAAACTATGTTTCAAGAAATTGTTAAACAATTTACCTTACTGCTCCTGAACCATTCCAGGTAGGAGGACACTGAGAACAATAAGGCCACTCTTTTGAATCTAGTTTGTTTTCTATAGCATCCTGAAGGGCAAAACAAAGACCCACTTTAAACAGCCATGTAGACCTAAAAACCACCAAGTTTCAGCTTCCAATAAGGACATCTAACTGGAATTTAATGCCAGCACATGCAATTTCTTAGAACAACCAATCGCATGCAGCATCTCACGAACAACACGCATGTGTAACAAAATGCTAGACCACACAACGCTAAAACACTTATTATAAGGCTTTTGTGTATCACAAGGATTTGGGCTTACATATACTTTCTTTATAAACAGAGTATTGATTTAACTGTTCAGATTTCACTAGTACCTTTTCATCGGTAACTACCCTAACATTTTATTTCTCTGTTGCAATATATGAGAGAAGTTAGGGTCCTCTGAAGACACAAATGAAGATTTGAAAGTCACCAACAATCTATGAATGACATCACTGGGTGAGACTACAGGTCCAGTGAACTTACTGTTGTCTGACATCGCTCACTAACTGATGCTGGGGAGAGGTTTAAGAACAAAGCAACAACACTCCTGGCAAGTAACATTTTCCAGCCTCTACCAATCTATAGTTTAGATTTGGATTGCAGTTTAAAAACCAACTAGAGAAAAAAAAATCCAGATCTTTAAGTTATACTAAACACTGCCAATCACAGGACAAGCTGTTCAAAAAGACTTTTTGCTTTTCCATTTATTTGCTTCACCTTTAAAACGACCTCCAATAAGGAGCATCGCTAACACACGGCAATCTAACATTCTATATTACACACAGAATAGAAATGAGCTATTTAACTAAAGTAACTCAGGATACTATGGAATTTCAGAAGATTGGCTATAACTGCTCGCTTGAGTAAATTTCTGCACTGCACCCATGAATTAACTAGTTGGTCAAACTTACCTCCATAACATCTTTGATAACAGGCGTCCACCTAGAAAGTTGAAAAGTTTCTTCTGAAGAACGGTCCCTTCTTGGGTGTTTATACTGCTGAGCAGCAGACTAAAAAGATTTTCAAAAGATGCTTGTATTACACAGTGTATTTGGGTTTTTGAAATTTATTCCCAGTTAATAGTGGGGGGGTCAGTAGGAGATGTTAAGGAAACAATAGTAATAACAACAACAACGAACAACAATTAATAGCTGTAGAATTCAGGAAACACTAGAAATATGAATTTCAGAGACAAGGAACTGAGTAAGTTGGCACTTTCCAAAACCAACCAACTTGAGTCACCATCTCATGATTTGAGGGAATATTATAGGTATCTTACTGTGAAAATTATTCATGTTCATTGTTTAAAGGATTTACCACTTAGACACATCATGAAACCAGGAACTCCTAGTAATTGCCTGCTTCCCAAACCAAAAAAAAAAAAAAAAAAAAAAAAAAAAAAGACCTGGATAATACTGCTAAGAGTTACTGAAAGAGCTGTAGACAAGTACTTGGCTGGCAGGAAATTACAAAATAAACATATTCTTACTGAAGAGATAACAGGAACATCAAGGTATTTCCAATTTCTTATCATATCACTATCACTTTCTATTTGTACATTCTGGATCAGCTTGTCCAAGTTCTCCTGGGTAGTTCCTTCGATATAAGGAAAACAAAACTTAATTACCATGTGACTGAGTAACACCAATTTCTGCTCACATATTCTGGGCTGTTATTTAGTCCAGGATTATTTTTTGTTTGTTTGGCCAGTCTACCCTAAGGTTAACATAATACCACATTTTAGATAAGATTTTGTTTAATGGTCCATTTTTGAGACCAAAATTCAGTATTGTTATAGATTCCTCAGACCCACATTCTGTCAGTTTCCTCCTCCTCTAAATTCTTGCTCATTTACTTCATTTTCACGATGCAATGGACAGGGAACTCCCCCTTTAACAGCTTCAATACTAAGTGAAAAGGAGAAAATTTTAACTGTTGCACGCATCCAAGCACAGAAATGATGCTAAAACACTGTAAGGATCTGCACTTGTATCACATCTCTTAACCCCTTATTACTGGTATCTTTGCTACTAATTTGAGAGAAGAGAAGCTACAGAGGATGGACAGTATTTCTTTCAAACTTGGCCATCAACTCCAATAGACGCTTAAGTTAACTCGCACTATCCCAAAACTTGAGTTGAAGTTTATAGTACTGAGAAAACAAAAAAAAACAGGGTAACTTATCATACCATTTGTACTAAAGATATACAGGAGAATAGCTCTGATTTTGTCATAGCTCTCATGACTTTTGTTGAGCAAAACTGGAAGTAGAACTCTCATCGAGTCTTTCACTTTTTGACCTTCTGCATCCGTTCCAAGAGCCAAGTCCTGATTAAAAAAAAAGTTATTTTAGTGAGTAGTCATTAAAAAAAAGCATTGTTTTGTGCATTCTGAAATGCATTTTTATGAAACCGTGGGTTTCGGGAAACAAAGCTGAATCAATTTAAACACAGTATGGAAAGTCCTGACATGATTATTTCAATAGTTTCAGCATAAAATAACACTACATGACACTCATACATTTAAAACTATATGATAACTAGAATTTATATAAATATAAATTATAGTTTTAAACTTGAGAATGGTAGTACAATATAATGCTTCACCCTAACAAGTGCTTTTCCCAGACATTTTAAAAGGGTTTCCTTCTGCAGAACATAGTAAGGCAACTTAATGGGAGTTTTGAACAAAGAAAACACAAAGATGATTCTTATACAAGTCAGCTAGATTCAAAGACAAAAAAACCAAAACTTTAAAAGCACCTCCTTTATTGGCAGAGTAAGAGCCTTGTATATCTCGCTTAGCTCAAGTGATTGCAAAGGAGACAGACACTACTTTTGTCAGTTAAAAACAGGCATCTACTCCTGCAAACAAGAGAGTCACATTTGCAGTAAGTTGTCGAGTTTGTAGGTTTAAAAAAAACATACCTGTTCAGTTTTACAGAGCCTTTCTATGTTAGACTTGAACTTGCTCATACAATCTTCTGCTAAGTTAAGATGGACAACTTGCTAGAAGACAAAAAAAATAAATTCACAAGCTGCCATAACTTGCCTTTTTTTAAAAAAAAAAAAAAAAACACATCAAGAAATCATTTTTACTGGTTACAAGAGTCAACCCTTCAACTATCCTTCAGTACCATCATGCGCTTTCTGTATTTAACCCTAAATACTTGTTAAAACATTAAACTGCTATGCTATCTTCACTCCTCAAAGGACATAAATCATTTAAGTGTTTTGGGTTTATTTGTGGGGTTTTGGTTTTTTTCTTACATACGAAAATGAAACACCTGAAAAGAAGTTTTCTTCTCGAAATTTTACGGTAGGTGAACATATTAATTTGGAGAAAAGTTACATAGCACACTTCACAGGAAAATAACAGAATAAAACTAGACTTCAATAACACAACATCATAGTGTACAAAATGATTTATTGTAAAGCTGTAGTTACAAAAGACTTCTTACCCTACTAATCTCTTTACGATAGTGCGGCATCTTTTTCATTAACTGGGACAAAGCAGATATCGATAACTGTGAAGAAATGACACAAGTTGAAAATTTTTCCTCCCCAATATTTGACACCCTTATTTCCATTCCTGTTGCAGCCTTGCTTCCCCCCTCCAAAAAAAAAAAACCACTGCCATTGAGATAATCCTCAATTTCTGTAATAGGTCCATGAATTATAGATCTGATCAGCTGAAAATAATTAAATTACCAGGAAAAACAACAATACATTAAACAACTTACTTTTCCTTCTGTTGCTTTTCTTTTTGATGAAACTTCTTTCAAAAGTTTTGGTATTTCCCTGAAAACAAAAAAAAGGAAAGTAATCAAATGCAACAGCACCACAGTTCTTAAATCTTTTAAGATCTTTATTTAAAATCTTAAAAGAACTGTGCAGCAAGAACTTCTGAATGAAAGTAAAAGCTTCAAATACAGGTCTCCTTCAGACAAGAGAGTATTTTTTGACAAAGGAAATTGAAGTTAAACGTTCTATTTATGATACCTGCATAATGTCTTTTGATGCAGTAACATGCTAGTACTTTATGCAAATAATCTCTTCAGATTTAAAAGATTTGGAGATGCTTCCCAGGAAATAATTTTAACTGCACTTTCCTCAAGAACTGTAATTAATATTAGTAAAATTGCATACCTCTATACATCCTGTATTTTTAGAGCGTTTTCTTCCTGGCATCGATTTTTAACAGGATGCGGTCTATATTGCAAACTGTCTCCACTACTGCCTGTATTTCGACTTTAACAGCTCAAATACATTCTTTCTCAAATAAACTTTTATAACTTGCATTTTTAACTATTTTTTGTTATTTATTCACATACTCTATCACATCTGCAATATGCTTGTGCCGAATCTTCACCCAGAGCTCGTCATCTTCCTCCAGAATTGCCTCCCGTTCCTTCTCAGCAGTTCCTTCTGTTTTGTATCTTCCAATAGAAAATTCAGACAATTACTTGGTTTCTGGTTTGCTACTTCCCACCCCCTCCCCTTCTCAAAACTCATTAGAGTATTAATTGTTATGGTTTAATCAAACATACACACTAATTGCAGTAGCATACACAGGTTTTTACTTACAAGCCAAGCTATTGCCCAATACAATATAATTTACATAAGGATTTTACAGATCACATTTTTGAACATAGAAGCAGCAGATTAATTTTAGAATCATTCTTTGGGGCAATAGCTTCTGGGCATTCTTCTAAAAAAACGGTTAATAGAGTTTCAATCGTACATTTACATGCACCTCAACTTCTCTTCAGCTTCCAATGTCAACTTCACTTTGGCTTTAAATGCAAATTGTGTGCAAAGTTATACACATTGAGATTGCAAAGTGCAGCCTTTACTTCTACTGTAAGACTTTTTGTAATTCTGAAGGAAAAATGAAGTCCTATTCGCCCACCAAATAGATTAAGTATGACAAATTACTTCACATATACAAGAAACACGCTTCACAGTGTTACAGACCAGCTATCACTTTTCTACAAAGACACAAAGAAACCTATGAAGCAAGACAACAATCACAGTATGTAATGTTTCTACATTTACAGAAACTTACACAGTATATATGGCCAGAAAGCAGAAAAATATAAAAAAATTACAAGATTAATTGTGAAAATCAGATCATGGCTACCTAGAAAGCACACTCTGCTATATTTTCATACCTGCAAATTTCAGATTCATAGAACACTACATTTTCTATGAAATGTTTCTGACAGAGAGATATGTATTCCTGTTTGCTAAACTAAACCATAGGCAAGAAGGTTATCAGAAAGCAAAGTCTTACCAAAATCTTTGTGTCAGAACAATCCGACAGTAAAGTATGTACCTTATGCAAAACAATGTCATGTTACTCCAAATAGTGATAAAATAATGCTTATAAACTGAACATGGCTTACCTAAGTGTGCATTTAGGATGGAAACATGCAAATTTTAACAACTACACATATTAAATGACTGTATCTGTAAAAGTCAGCTTTCCTGATAAATAACTAAGCTTTTTCTCAGTATTTGATTACCGGTCTTGTCTGCCTTGTTAGGCCAAGAAGGTTGAGAATGTGAAAGAAAAGGTAGAGAATCTAAATGTGCATTACCAAGGTTTTGCTTCAAATCTAGTACCAAGTTCTTTGTTTTTTAAAAAAAATGCAATTTGTTAGACTCAAAACTTCGCCAAAAATGCTAATTAGATCCTACCTAATCTCACCTAAGTGAGGAAGTTAACAAAAAGAGGAAGTTACAAATCCAAGAGGAAAGACTAATAATAAGTGAAACAACCCTCATGTAATATAAGCAGCTAATATTGCTATGGTGCAATTCAGCTAAACAATTCCATTGATTTTATAATCAAGAATAAAATGTTTAGATTTTTTTAAAAGTACTTGCTTGTAAATATCATTTTCAATTGGTAGCAGATCATATGCCATTGCCTGGAAGGTGAGCTCATGAAGTACAGTTGATACTGGGTCAAAGCCACGATCAATTATTATTAGTTGGGAGTGGGTTTTAGCCTAGAAAGCCATCAAATACACATGAAGTTAAGACATACAGTACAAAGTTAATGCATGTTAAATCTATTTACAGTAAGTTAAAGCACTGCAGACATTGTTGGAAAAACAACTGAAAAAACCCAAAAGGTATGGTCCAAGTGTTTATAAGCATAAACAAATGTTTAAGATAACCAGAACACAGTGGTTTTAAATGCTAAGTTTAACGCAAAGCTCTTAGCCTATTGCAATGCACTCAGTAACTTCACTTCAACAAAAACTCTAAAGAGGAAAAAAAAAACAACCCAACACTGCACAAAAAAGGCCTCCCCTGACTTTTCACAAATCGGTGTATTTTTTGTATTTCAAAGTAGATCATCTATTCTGTGCTGCAATACCAAAAACATCATCTCCAACTGTTCAACTGCAAGTTTCACTTTGGAGTTTAGCAGAGTGGCAGTTAGCATCAGGTACATTTATTTCTGTAGCAGAATGGAATGTCACCAAGTCTGAATGGTTTACCCCATACTCGTGCATTTAGGCAGCTGCTCTCATCTGCAGTGACAGATCAAAAACATTATTTATGTGAAAAGCTGTCTCTTTGTGCACAGTAAATTCCTTAATGGGAGACATTTCAATTTTGCAGTGAAGTCCTTTCTACACACAGCCCTATGAAATGTGATGTTAAAACAAAAGTTATTTATGTTCTTTTAGGTTTCTATCATCCCCCACTTTATCACAGGGCCAATTTTTCCAAATACAATTAGTTTGATCACACAAATTATTACATACAGATTTACTGTATCAGTTACTACCCTTAAGTAGCTTTCATACACAAAAACAACTAATTTGCAACTAGATGCCTTTATTAATAAATAACATCTGGTTTTGTAGAACCTATGAACCTATTGTCAAAACATATTCCAAATATTTTTTTTCCCCTCAGACTTAGAAAAAAAGAAGCAAACATTTTAGTTCACTACCTACCTTTATTTGGCTTTTCTCATCTGTTTTGTAGTAGTTTTCAAGATTTTTTTCAACAAGTTGTGCAAGTTGGCTGGCTTTATCAGATGGTCCACTGGGAAAAAAGGAAACATGCAAAAATAACTTAAATTTCCTCATCAAAACACTAAGATGCTACCTTTAAAACAGAAAGAACTCCCTAGATCAATCCTCTGGTTTCCTGAGCAGTTTCTGAACTCCATTCTAAGTAGTTCCAATATATTGTCACTCTTACATCACGATTCCACTCTTTGAATGCTTCAGATATTTCACACAGTAGAAAGCTTCAGACAAAAGACTGACATTAGCTGGCATATGGCCCAGCACCTAAAATTCTCACTCAGAGGTGGGGAACAAGAAAGAAAGAGAAAGAGAAAAGAAGAAACAGTCAAGCAATTATTTCTTTGTTACCTTTGCACAAAGGATAAGGCACCACTTCACGGTACACCAGAGAATGCAATTCCTGAGCACAATTTCAGATGCCTACTTTGACTTCAAACTCTGTACTCTCTATCAAAGCTCAAGAGGTATTCTCCTCAATACCTCTACTAAAAAGAAATCCTGACCTCATCAGCTTCAGCAATTTATGAATTCCTTGAGGCCAAGTGGAGCTGCAAAACTACCTACAGCAGCAGTTACAGGATTATGCACGCAGTGTTTTAGAATGCGGCATATTAGATTGTCATCCTACTGACCAAACATGAAACAAGCAGTTCATAACAAAACAGGCTACCCTAAGTACTGTTATACAAATACACAGAGATAATTCCCTGCTCTGCCTACACTTCAAATTCCTATCATTCCATATTTCAGATTTGTGGATTAAAAACAATTAATCCACAATAAAAGAAACTATGCTGCAGCCTCAAGCTATTACCAAAAAATGCAGGAAGTCCTAGAAGTGAAATGAACTACACGATACAACGCTATTTTTGCCCTACCTTTTATATCGTACTCCTGGATTCTCATCTAGCGTGGCACATAAGGTAACAATTTGTTCAGCCATTACTTGCATTACAGCATCTCTATCTTTTGTCTTTTCCAGAGTTGGACTATAGCAGCGGTAGAATGCATCTGGGATATTGAGAGTAAATACCTATATAAAGCACAACCAAGGAAAAAAAAGGCTTAAATTATGTATTTCTAAAATATCTGATAAAAGAATTGCTAATACTTTAAAACTACACAATATAAGACTCATACATAATATACTTCAAAAAAAACAAACCCACACTTCAGTCCTCTGTCCTGTCGAGCTCATCGGCTTCTTGTTCTCACAGCCTTCTCCTCTATTAGTCTCCTCTACTATGTAAATTACTATATTTCTCAAACTGCTTACTGTCAATACAGATGGAGAGACATGAGGCAGGCAGAACTAAATACCATCCAGTGTATCGTACATAGCCATACTTTGTATGATTGCTCTGGTATTGCATTGTATCAAGTTAAACTTGTTTAAAATAGAATTTTACATATTGTATCTGTTTATTATATGAAGACTTTACCTCCAAGAATTGAAATTCTTTAAATGCATTAAACCTTGATAAAAGATGTTTAGTACTATGCAGAAGAAAAACTTTTTCAACAGTTTAGTACATGGAATGCAAACACAGAACCAATCCCATTGTCAGTAAAAGAATTTTCTGCAGCTTCAGATGGACTCTGTAACTACAGAGCCAAAGAAAAACGTCCATCCAGATAAAGATATTTGTTTCATTTGAGTAGATAATCACTTGGACTTTGCCCAGAGCTTAGTTTGATTATTTACTCTTATCACCACAGAAAGCAGGGCCAGGTATTGTAAATTAGGAAAAAATCAGTTAACGTTCTCCGTTCCTTTGCTAAGGATTCAAAATGTTCTCACAACATAAAATACGGAGAACACAAAACTAAACTAAAAGCAAGAAGAGATTTAAGTGCTATTTATTTTCAACTTTAGAAAAGCAGGCCCAATTTCTGCTCTCATGGCAAGTCCTCCAGAGATCCGGGACAACAAAATTTTCATATGCCTCATTTGGTAGAGGAAGGTAAAAAATGTTTTCTTAAGAGCAGCTTTAGCAGAACTCCCAAAACCAGTCTGAAACAAAGTTTGGGAACATCAACACCAGTTGACAACAAACAACCATCACACTATTCTCTGATGGCATCTCAATCTAAATAATAAAAAAAAAACACCTTTTTTTTTATTTAAAGAGTACGTCTTCAAACTAGGCAACTGCACCACAGTAAGACAGAGCCACAACCTCTCCTACATTCACCAGCCACTTGGTATACATAAAAGTTCTGACCCTTGTTACGTTCATAAAGTTTGAGGAATACAGGAAAGATTTGTGGGAAACATTCATGGTTAACTCCCAATAGTGGACAGGATTTGGGGGCTTTACTGTATTAGTGAGTATCAGAGTGCATTTCAGCCTTCTGTTTCTGATGAAGTGCATGAGCAACAAATTACTTCTCAACACAATACCCACTGTGAGGTTTCACATGGAAACCACTCATTGGTTTCCACCAGTGGTCTCAAATTTTTAATTGAGAAAACGCGGATTTCCATGTTTTCCTCTCAATAAGAGGTTTGCCAAGTTATTACAGGTTTTGTTTCTCTTTTTTGTGAGGCTTTCGTTTTGTTCCCCTCCCCTTCAGTTCTCTTAATCTGTTTGCTCTCCTTTTATGACTTTTATCATGTAGCTAGTTCTACTTAACTCTTATTCCTACTCCTACACATCAAGCTATCTAGGCTGTCAAAATAACACCTCAGTGTAAGCAGTAACAAACTTTACTACTTACTAAAGACAAGCCAGAATACTTTCATTTTCTTAAGAAACAGATTCCTTCTCTAACATCTCTACTGCAACTTACTCCAAGTCTTCTAAAGAGGTCAACCGCAAACAGTAAACCTTTCAGTACAAGAGCATTTGTTTTCATCATAAAAATATAGGCAAGCACTGGAAATATGCCAAAACAGCAACAGGTCTCACATACACTTCATCAGCAATTGTTTTCTAACAGGTCAACAACACTTGAAAATAGTCCTCCAGACTAATTTCTGCTGTTGAGATAAAGAATGAAACTTACCTGAGACTCATATGGAAAGAAGGAAATGTTAATCTCCTTGCATTTCCTTATTGATTTTGCACAGGAAGACTTAATTTTATTGAAGAGGTTGTCAGGACAAACTAGGGGGGAAAAAAAGATCATTTGTGCTTATTCCAGCTGTTAACTCCCTCACAAGCTTACAGTATTCAGGACAGACGATTCTAAATTAAGAACCAATTAACAGTAACATACAAAAAAGTTGCCAAATCTTCCTAAAGTGAAATCAATATTTTTGTGTTTGAAATATTTTTCAAGAAGCATCACTGGTCATTTTTTACCAGCTTTTGGCAAGCAAAGTTGTAGTACACTCATTAGCAGTCTGCAGCAGTGAAGGATATTGATTCTATCAATGCAAAAGTTTCTGCTATTTCTTCTCACATAGGAGAGAGAAAACATTGCCCAAGCTACAAAACGGTTAAAGGGAGAAATGATGTGTACATATCAAACAGCAAAACACAGAGAAATATGGAATTTAACTATAGATCTCAAATGCGTTCCACTACACTTACAGGCTGCATTGGATCGCAGTCTGGAAACTGAATTTAAGGAATATTTGGACGACACAAATACTACACAGACTTGGAAGCAACAGAGGTATTTCTCTAGCACCTCTCAACATAAGAAGTTTTGGCAAGTATTCAAACTGAAAGCTTGCACACTTGCAACAAAGGAACATACAGCAAGATAGCAATTCTTGTTATGGAAAAATACTGCTACATCAGCATAAAATGAAAAAAGAAACCAAGAGTTTTTGACAGTAATTTGATAACTGCTTTGAGAAGATATGGTAGCAGATATGCACCATCTACAGAGACAGCCACAACTCAGTCTCTGCTTTCAGCAGCATGTTTGGCATTTTTGTTTTCCCTTATTTATATGCCATTTTAGTCACGCTGACTGACTGCAGAGGAACATGCAGTCATTAACCCCATTTGCACTAATTGTCTCTGGTTTGCAATTTATATCGTGCATAAAAGGGCTAAGTAAGCATCTGCTTTCGGGTGACAGGGAAAAAAGCTGATTCACAAGTCTGAACGAACTACCTAAAATAACCAATTACAAAACATTGTTCTTGCAGCAAATTCTTATGCGTTTATATTTTTGAGTACTATTTTGTTTATATGAGATACATAGTTTTATTTGAATTGTCTTCCTACATATTCTCCAACATAGGAGAAGACTGAAATACTTCAAAAGTAAAACTAGATTACCTAAATTAAAAGCCAAGGTGAGGAACCATCAATACTGTTTGGCAACTGTGAAAGAAACGACTATTGCCACATGGCACAGTGACCACATTGTGGCAAAACAAATGGATGTAATTATTTGTGTCTCAGACCTTGTCTCAAGAAACAGGACCCAAAATTTACATGTACTAAACTATAGGAAAGAAAGTTGAGAAGCGTACTTATTTACATATATAAAGTTACCAAAGTACAACACAAAAGCTTACTTACAGTCAGTGAAATACACATATGCTGCTTTGTATCTGCTGGACGATTTAGTGATGAAGTCATCAATAAGTCCATCTACAGACTTATGGGTGTTGGAAAAATAAGGAAAAAAGTCATTACAGTGTTTTTGCCTTTCCTTTCATACCAGACAAAGCTTCTCCCTCCTCTCCTCCTGCCTTGTTAATTACCCAGTCCCACTTAGGAATACTTAACATATAAGAAAAGAAAACACTCAGTAGAAGATTTTTAATTCCAGACCAAGAATAATAAACAATTACAGATGGTCAGTCATGCACCAAGATCACTTTAAGAAGCAAACAAGGTGGGATATTTGCATCATTTTCCACCTATAACAGTGCTGAGATTTATTCTCTCAAGAGTTTTTAGGAGGTAACAGTAATCTCTTATTAGAGCCATTACTTTGAATTCTACTGTTCAATGTATTGCGTCATTATTTGATACAACTACTCTTTCAGTGAGGTTACTAATAGCCAAGCAATGAAAAACAGTGCTTCCATTGATCAAAAGGTAAACATCTGCAACACACTCTATGGTGACACTGCATTGCCTTTTCATTATGGAAAATGAAGCATCACACAAAATTTAAAAGTTAAGTACTTCATAGTTGTACACAGTAAATAAGTATTTTAAAATAAGGTTGCTTTTTCAGTCTGAAAGGTCTTGTTATGCTTTCTTTAAAATACTAACCTTTTTGGTGGGAGTTATGAAATATATTGCTTTCATGTGTGGGACAGGCTCACGGTTTTTATATACATTCTCCACCACTATAAAGTAAGAAATATTACATTTTTATTATTAACAGCTTTATGCTTCTTTAAGGAAAGCACCATACATATTTTGTTATAGAAGTGATAAAAATAAAATAACACTAATCAAGTTGTCCACAAAGTTAGTGGCAAGAACCTATCTTCTGCCAAGAGAGCCTTGATTTTCTCTTTGTTTATGATTTTAAATACAAGAAGTTACCACATGACTTCTTCAACTCTCAGTCTAGTGTCAATTAAATTTGTAAGACTAAATTTTTCTACACAAGCAAGAGCTTTGCCCTCGTACAGAAAGGTATGGCAACACAAACATGCTCAAACTATGGGGCCAGCATGAAATATCTTGCAAGAGAACTGCCTCAGCATGATGGTTCTTTTTCCAGAATATCAAAGGAGGGGGAGAGTGAAACTACACAGGGCATCATTTTGGACTATAGCCTCTTCTGTCCTTTGTTTGTCTATTTCCTGTGCACTTACTCTGTTTCAAGATAATTGCAGGCACAAATTAGACATTTTCAGCAAATCAGCTTCACTCAACTCTTTGTTTTCTCTGTTTAATAAAGTCATTACTATATAGTGTTGCAGTACACTAGCTTGAGAATGCAGAGCAGTTCATGTTGCCCAGTAATTTCAAGGAGGAGGAACAAAGAAAAGTAATATCAGATATTTGGATGCGGAAAGACAGGTTCTTTTCAGTAACGTACTCATTAAAAATAAACGTTTTCTTCTTGATGAACAGGGTACATGCTCACTGAAAGTTTCTCACAAAAGATAAGTAGAACTTACAATGATTAAAAATATACTCCCAAAGTGAAGTGTATACAGCTTTGCTATTGTACTTCCAGAAGAATCATGTTATACTGAATAGTTGCAGTAAGAAAAGTCTTGCCAATTGTGGAAAAATAACTAAGTCTAAATACTGCTCTCTTACAAAAGTGTTTCTAAAAATCTAAACCTAAAGCTAATTAAGAACCAGATCATTTACATTTTGTGTATTCATTTCCATTTCAAAAACAGGCAGGTTGATACACAAATAAACATTACAGACAGGTCAATCCTAAAAAGCAGCTTTGAAAAGTATTTTATAACAGGAAAAATATCTTTTTTTAAGTTGTAGGGGAAAAAGCCCGTAAGATTTACTAGAGAGAAAATACTTTTTTAGAATACACATAAAACCCCAAAGTTTTATCTAAACAGGCATACTACATAACTGAGATCTATCACACCCCATCCATTATTCATTTTCGACAGTGGCAAATATCAAGGAACACAAGAGACATTCCAGCAGATGAGAGATTCCATTCCACTAGAAATTACTCCCAAATTGTTTGGAAAAGTGACAATCTAATTACTGTTAACATTGCTTATCGGTTTATTCTAGTTAAAGTAATCATTGATGTAATTTTGTTTCAAGTATTTGTTGTGGTTTGTTTGTTTGTTGGAGTTGGTTTTTTTTAATTATGGAAAGCTCTCTTGTTTTGAGAAGAGGCTCAAATATATCTGCACAACATAGAACTGAAATTCAAATTCTTCCTCTATCACATCCACTTGCTTGCAAGCACCTCTCATCAGTTTATTATCTCATTTTGTCTTGAGTACTGAAGTTTCTCTGCTCTCGTATCCTAACTACTGTTCAAGATCATAAATTAATTCAAAGCAGCAGATATTACCGATTTACAGAACATATTAGGAAAAAATGCAGAGAGCAATTTGCCTAGTTTTGTACATTTTACTAACATTTTCTTAATTCTTTACTGAGCTTCTCTTAACATCAACTGACAGATAATACCCTTAAAATTACTCTGTGACAGATAACTTCATTTACCCCATCCTGCACACTAGCAAACAAAGACCCACGCCCCAAAAAACCACTCCACAAAGCAAATAAACAACCTCAAACAAACAAACAAGAGACAAAAAAACAACAAGCAGCACCAAAAAGCCTTACAGCAATCTTTAGCAAAAATATTAAAATAAAAAGGGTTTTAGCTTCTAGGCAGGGAAACATTTGATTTTTTCACTAAAAAAAAAAAATAATCACAAGTGGGTAATTACTGTACAAGCCAGAAAGTCTGCCAATCTAATATGCCATAGCTACTTGTCTTCATCAACCAAATTAAGAGAGACAATTTCTTGCCAGGGTGTCGTCAGTTTTATTCTTTCCCTTTTTCTTATCAGGATATTGCTATCTGTATATTAAAATGAATTATGCTTACCTGTGATACCCTCTGCCAGTAGGTCAGTCATTTTGCAGCACAGTGACAGCAATTTAGTAGTGTAATCATCTAAAAGAATTATCTAAACATATTTTTGGAAAAAAAAAACAAAAAAACACAACACAGGTATTTAGATAAACTAATCAGCTATAGTAAACCCATTCCTTAACAATTTGCCATGGAAATTTGAAGCTGAAATCTACTTTATTAGTCTGTATCTTTTCATCACCTGCATCTAGCAACTTGGCAGTGGGAAATTAATCTCACAAAGCATCAGAAAGCAGCTCCCTACATATGGGATTTCAGAGCTCCATCTTAAATAAGTAGCTTGTCCCCACTACTCCTACTAGAAAGTATTTTAAAAATTTCACTTTTACACAAGTCTTTTGAATTCCTGCCTAATTTAGCCCATGGTCTTGTTAAACATATCTGTACTTATTCTAAAACTGTTTTACAGCTTAAGCAGCTCTCACAGGTATCGTACAGCTGAATCCTGCTCTACATGTATCACACAGCAGTATAATTTTTGAAATTAATGAAGCATAAGTCTTTCAAAAGAAAAATGAAGATAAACACAAACAGTTTCTTCTTTTTTTTTTCCAAAACTTGAAAAAATAATTGAGACAACTAACCATTTGTTCTTATTATGCTAGCCCTTTGATTTTTCATTACGTATTATAGAGATCTGAATTACATTACTTGGATAGAAAAAGTTTTAAGTGAAAGCTGTTCAATTATACTTATGTTTGTGTACTCAGATTACTTGTTCAAGTGATTTTAACATTCTTACAAAAATTATAACAAAACTATACCTTCCATTCGTCCTCTTTCCTGCAGTCATCAAATACTGATGATTTTAGCTCTGTAAGAAGAAACAGAGATAGACAGTTTACCAGTTAGAAGAATCAAATTGTTACTAAAAATAATTCACCCATTTAGACTTATATATTTAGAGACCTAAAAAGGGAGGAAGAAAAAAAAACCCAACCAATTGATAAATACCTCTACAGAATTCTTGACCACAAACTGTCCCTGCCTGCTTCAGATAGACATAGCTAAATTTTTCATTTTTACCGATATTAAACAGCTCCACAAAAATCAGTCTGAATAATCACAAGCCTGTAAATATTTCACTTTGTCACTTTGTTTCTATTTGTTTAGTGAATTCTTCCACTAAATGGATTGTGCACATGCAAAAAATATAAGCTACTCTTTAAGATAAGGCAGCTGGACAAACACATTCACAAACAGATCTATTTTAAAATATATGCTAAATTCAGCTGTCCTTGTTCTTTCTCTAGAATTCCGGAACAAGCGTAAGAAATTACTAGTTCTTTCAGGAATTGAAAGTTACCTTAAATAAGGTATCCTTTATCTTTTCCTGCTATGGCAACTTTGGGAAAAGTCATTTAAAAACCTTGTACAAGACTCAGGAATAAGTCAGCATCTAGTTACAACCCACAGGTTTTAAAGATCACCAGAACCAAGAGTTGCAACTTTCAGGAGTGGCGTCATCAGGCTAATGCAGATTTGATCTCACTGCAGTGGTATGTATTAATTAAAAGTCCGAAGATTTTGGGACATGTATAAAACCTGGTATTTACAAACATAGGAATAAAGAGATCTGAATACCCTGTTCTCTTCTCCCAGAGAACAGAATTTCAGATTAAGTTGATGACTACTGCTATTAAAATAGCTGGATCTTTTTCCCCAAATGAAAAAAAAAAGAAAGTAATAGAAACAGAAGCCTTAAATACAAGCGAGCAAATTCTGCACACATGCTGTGATTACTGCCAAGTGAAAGAACTGTAAGAAGTTTCAGAACAGTAGGTGCACATACAACAAAAAGTACACCTATTTCTTCAATATTTATAAATATTAATATATTCACTTATGTCCAAGTCCCTTCGGTATGACCCTACTGTAAGGTACTCCATATCTACCCCCAACTTCCAGTGCCTCAGAACTCAGCAGTTACTTCAGCTGAGCAGCCTACCTGCTCACTCAGCCTGCATTGCACTTCAGTTTCACAACTCTAACCCTGCGTAGCATGCAACGCTCCCAAGTTGTCACACATCATGCTTCTCATAGTTTTATTTTACAAAGATGTCATACACTGACTCTTTCACACTAACACAAGAAGTTTCTTTTGAAAGTTAATTACTTTATGCTTTAGCTTTCCAATATGCTCAAGTTACTTTTTGCAGCGTTGACATTCTTCACAACAACTTAAAAACCTTACACTCCGCTTCATCTAATAAACTGACAAAAACACTGATCTAAAAGCTATTTAAGTAGAAAGCACATGTTTTAAAAGGGATGTAATTGGTGTATTTTGTTTAGGCTGCTAAACAATAGAAGTCAAGCTTAGTTGTCCTGAATCCTTTTCTGCTTATACAAGTCCTGAAGTCCATTATCATTGCTTAAACTTGCCCTCTGGGTTGCTTCCAATTCGACATCCTTCCTGTTATACACAATCCAGTTTTTAATATGTTCTAGGTCCGCTTAGCCTGGTCTAGAGACTCCTGTGACTTCTTCGGATATACTCTATGTAAAATTGCAGAATGGTCATCACTCCATAGCTGCTACCAAGATGTATTTGTTGGTAATACCTGAATCCAAGGTCTAATACAGGCACATTTTTTCTATCACTTGTATACTGTTTATTTGTTACATATATTTTTCTAGGTTTGTACACAAGATGTAAGAACAAATCTTTAGCCTCATGAGAATTTAATTCACCTCCATATTTTCTGAGACCACTCTTACCAAGGAATTAGTCCTTGGCATTACAGAGAATTCTTGTTAATAAATTGAGCACCTGAGAGCCTCGTCCAAAATCTTAAATATATTTTTTTCTACAATACCTTAATTTACTTGCCTATAAACCAAAACATACAAATACATAGTCCAGTTGTGTCTTGAATTTAATTTCTGTAATTAAAAATAGAAATCAGCTTTCTCCCATCACGAAAAGATATGTTACTCTAAGCTATCAGTGTACCAGATACAATGTACTTGCCCTTGCAACACTCCAACAGCTATTTGTTTTGTCCTCAACCTGCAGCTGCTTTACCCAAATAACTGGCCTACACTGGTTTACAGGCTCTCAAAATCACCTCATTTGTCTCCAGTAAGCATTCTGAATGCATCAAGACCAATCATAAACCCAGGTATGACTAGTGCTCCATTTTTGTCTAAGCTTTCGTTTTCTTCTCATAAGTTTCATACCAACCATGCATTCTAACTACCTTATCTAATTTTGTCTTCTCTGAATACATTCAATTAGCTTGTCTTTTTTTTTTTCCCCCCTACTTTTACTTCCTGACCCAGATAAGAACTACACACAAGCCTGATGGAACAGCAGACTGCTAAATCCCTGTGTGAAAAAACAAACAAAAAAAAAAGCAAGCCACACCTTGGCAAAGTTAATGACCCATTTATAAAGCACTTCCTGAAGAAAGGACTAAAATAGTAAGCAGGACTTTCACTGTAAGCAGTGTTCTGGAAAATAAAGTTGCAAAATTGCTAAATCATTTTTAAAAATTAATAGAGATACCTATGGCTAGGCTAGAATCTTATTATACAAGTCTAGAACACATTTTAAAGTTGAAAAAAAAAAAAAAGACAGAATTCCTTGTGGAAATAACCTTATTTACAGATACACACACAGATGCAGCATATAATTAATTTTATAACTTTATCCACAGGAACTACTGCCTCCTAAACACAGGTAGCTTTCCCCATCCCCATAACTGTGAAGTTAGATGACAACAAACTTTGGTGAAGTAACCTTTTCCTACACTTCTGCATGGATTCACCCTAAAATTGCACCTTACAGAAAGGGCTATCACAATGGAAAGAAGGGTTTTTAACAGCACCCTACCAGAGCACAGGTTCAACACTCTTCGTATACACAACACAGGTACAACTTCTTTACCTATTCACAGAACAGGAATAAGATAAACACCAACAACAAGCTGCTATAGGAAGCATCAGCACCACTGAAAAATTATTTTCGGACAAACCAGCCCTAAAAAAAAAACAAGTTTCATGAAACATTAGAAAGCAGCAGTTCATGGCCTTGAATTATCCATAAACAAAGTGTCAGACAGCATCTAAAACTTACTTCATCCATTGTCATTGTTGTTGTAGTCTTCGAAAGACAAGAGTAACTAGTTATCTAACAAAGCACTCTTTTCAGAAGCTTCCTTTTTACAAAGTTTGCAAGATAAATGTTTTATTATTCACACTGCTTCACCATCACTCTAATCTTTCTTCCTCATGGTCTTGTCCACATGGGCAACACCATTTTCAAAAGTCCATATACACCCTGATGACACACTAGCACTCTGATTAGCTTGCCTCCTTTTAAGGCTACCATGCTTGACCAAACTGATAGCCTTCTATGGTGGCATGACTGGCTGGGTAGATGAGGGGAGAGCAGTGGATGTTGTCTACCTCTACTTCAGCGAGGCTTTTGACACAGTCTCCATTAACATCCTCATAGGCAAGCTTAGGAAATATGGGTTAAATGAGTGGACAGTGAGGTGGATTGAGAACTGGCTGAATGGCAGAGCTCAGAGGGTGTGATCAGCAGCGCAGAGTCTAGTTGGAGGCCTGCAGCTAGCAGTGTTCCCCAGGGGTCAGTACTGGGTCGTCTTGTTCAACATATTAATCAATGACCAGGATAAGGGGATAGAGCATACCCTCAGCAGGTTTGCTGATGACACAAAACTAGGAGGAGTGGCTGACACATCAGAAGGCTGTGCCACCATTGAGCGAGACCTGGACAGGCTAGAGAGTTGGATGGTAGAACCTAATAAAGTTCAACAAAGGCAAGTGTAGGGTCCTGCATCTAGGGAGGAATAACACCATGCACCAGTACAGGTTAGGGGTTGACCTGCTGGAAAGCAGCTCTGTGGAGAAGGACGTGGGAGTCATGGTGGACAACAAGTTGACCACGAGGCAGCAACGTGCCCTTGTGGCCTAGAAAGCCAATGGTATCCTGGGGTGTGTTAAAAAGAGCATGACCAGTAGGTCAAGGAAGTTCATCCTCCCCCTCTACTCTGCCCTGGTGAGGCCACATCCAGAGTACTGTGTCCAGTTCTGGACTCCCTAGTTCAAGAAAGACAAGGAACTACTGAAGAGGGTCCAGCAGAGGGCTACAAAGATGATCAAGGGACTGGAGCATCTTCTCTTATGAGGAAAAGCTGAGAGACCTGGGTCTGTTTAGCCTGGAGAAGACTGAGAATGGATCTCATCAATGCTCATAAATATCTGAAGGGTGGGTGTCAAGAGGATGGGGCCAGACTCTTCCCAGTGGTGCCCAGTGACGGGACAAGAGGGAACAGGCACAAACTGGAACACAGGAAACTCCATCTCAACATGAGGAAAACTTCTTAACTTTGAGGGTGGCAGAGCACTGGAACAGGCTGTCCAGAGAGGTTGTGGAATCTCCTTCTCTGGAGATATTCAAAACCCACCTGGAAGCAATCCTGTGCAACTTGCTCTAGGTGAACCTGCTTTGGCAGGGGGGCTGGATGAGATGATCTCCAGAGGTCCCTTTCAAGCCCTACTATTCTGTGACTCTGTAAAGTTCAAGTCTTCTACAAAACACCTTAGGACAAATCAATCGCTTTACTGTCAAAGGCACAAGTGACTTAACAGAGCAAGACAGGACAAGCAAAGAAGCAAAAGTAGGGATTTCTACAGATTAAGTTAGAAACAAAGGTATCTAACTCATGCAAGCAGGGTATCAGCAATCGAGAATCAAACACCACAGGTACAGTCCTATTTTCTTTTTCTTCCTTTTTTTCCATTTTCTCTTCCAGTGACACAAGCAAGCAGACTGGAGCTTGCAGGTGGGAGCAGAGGAGGAAAACGCAGACGAGAAGGCAGCAGGACCTTCCCATTTCAGGGACAGAGAGTCACTGGGCTGGCTGAGCTGCTCACAGAGTCACAACTTCAGTACAATTAAATCCGGCATGAGGTGGCTACTAAATGCCTTTCCCCAAAGGTCTCACAGTACCTGAAATACTATTAGCCCTTATACTCCACTAAGAGATGGAGTAGTTACAACTTTGTTTTCTGTACCAAACACTGGCAAAACCTGTTCCTGAGTATGGCCATAAAAACCGGCAGTTCATTTATGAAAGTACCTGGGGACACCTTCCACTTTTTCTTCTGAAAACCGTGAAGCCCAACACAAAGCAGGCAGTGCTGCTTCATGCCAGACAACCAGAGAGCCCCGTCTGAGACCGGGACCACTCTCCAAAACTGGCATTTATGAAGCAACAGGGCAGTCTTTGAAGAACTGACTTCAGCTTAACCTCTTCAAGAGCTGGCATGCCTGGGTATAGCCTGTACAACTCACCCTCATCTCAGAATAAGGCTAAAACGCTTCCATCCAGGCGCTAGTACTGCAGGCAGCCGCCTCCCGCCACCCCGACG
>NW_009648332.1:20197107-20224895 GCF_000708025.1 Charadrius vociferus | reverse complement strand
CGGTGGGCCGGGGTGGCGGAAACCGCCTACCGGAGCCCCGAGGCGGGCTCCTTGTGCTGTATGGGGAGCACCCGGGGTACGGCCTGGCCCGGGAAGGGGGGGTCCGCGAAAGCTGCCGCCGTCCCGGGTCCCCTCGGGGTGTAAAACTGCCCTCGCCGCCGTGGCTACCTCATAAAAACGGCCCCCAGGTTCCCTGTTAACGTTCGTCTCAGCCGCCGAGGACAGCGCTATCGGTTCGTGGGAAGATACCGTGGCTTGACGCCTAAAATGGTCTGTCAGAAGTTATAGTTCGAAGGCGTAAAGGCGGGTTGTCAAAGGAGAACCAGCAGCTGGTACGAATGTGAAAAAATGAGAGGAAAATTTCTCTTTCTACAACGCGAAGCATGAGGAAGAGTGTTTCCCAGCTGGGGCGGCCATGCTCCATTCACAGGGCAGCGCAATGAGGGCAGCATCCCTGACAGAAAAAAAAAAGAAGATCCTTGTAAGCGGGCAAAGATGGCAACAGAAAATAAGCTGAACAGCAAATTTCGAATTTACATTGGGCTTAGTTGTTTAATGAATCTCGTGTAAGCAATACAGAAACTGCATCCTGTAATAGAAGGGGAAAAAAAACCCAACCACCCACCTGCCTAAAAGTTCAGTGCTGTGGGACTCAGAATCACGGAATCACAGAATTTTCCAAGTTGGAAGGGACCTCTAGAGATCATCTAGTCCAACTCCCCTGCTAAAGCAGGATTGCCCAGAGCACATCACTCAGGACTGCATCCAGGCGGGTCTAGAAAATCTCCAGAGAAGGGGACTCCACTCCCTGGGCAGCCTGTGCCAGTGCTCTGTCACCCGAACTGTAAAGAAGTTTTTTCTTGTATTTGAACGGAACTTCCTATGTTCCAACTTGTGCCCGTTGACTCATTTCAGCATGGCTTTGGTAAGGGCTGGTGGGCTGCAGTCCAGCGGGGAGGAGGGCCCAGCCTAACCCAACCTCCACCTCCTCTCGTCCCAGGGAGTTAAACCTACGGTGACCAACAGCACTGCTGCAAAATATTGCTGGTCACTGCAGGCATCAGCCTGAGCACAACCTGCCATGTGAAGGCCGAAACAAAGTGCTGACAAGATGCGCGGTGCAGAAAATAAATCATTAATATTTGTTGGACTCCTTTTCAGCTGCCTAGAAATGGTGAGTGCAACTAACTTGTTTGCTTTCAGACTGTTTTCAAGAATGATACTGCACTCTTTGTAGAAGTAAACTAAAAGTTAGGGTGGAGGCTACCTGACACCCACTTCTATGTTCATGTTTTGTTACTGTTACATTTTTGCAGTGTTTACAAGTGACTGAAAAATAAAATAGTATATTAGGACCCAAGGTCTTTCATAGTCTGTCAACAACTGAAAACTGGATCAATAGGCAGATTCAGAGAGGAAAATTAAGTAGTAATACAATCTGCATACCTGTACCAAATTTCATTGATTGCATAAACTTTCCATGCTAAAAGAATCTGAGCAAATACATCATGTCAGTAAAATGTGTTTAAAAATGTGGTATTTTAAGCTGTTGTTGTTACTAATGTTATTAGTTTTTAAATTTTCCAAATAAAATATTTCACTTTGTATTTCTAATTTTTTTACATCTTCCTTTTCAGATCTTTTCAGCTAACACAGGTAAATCTTCAAAATGTTAGTTTGGTTTTGCCTGCTTATTTTTCAGTGGGTCTGAAGAGAACGCACACGTGTGATTTATAATAAAGCATTCTGTAAGTTCTGGCAGCTTTACAAAGAAAAATGTTTTTCAAGTTTGATTCTGCTTTAAAAGAATCTATGCTGATATCTTTATAATTTTTAACCTCATTTTTAGGATTCCCAATTCTGTTGGATATTCACACAAAGATTCACATTGACACAAGTTCACCCTGGTTCAGGGAGAACACTCAGCTGGACAAATTGTGCTATTCTTTACCTACATAACCGTGCTACAAATAGGATCCAAACTGTCCCATGTTTGCACACAATTAATTGTTGTATCTTTTAATAAAATAAAAAAGCCAAACAAAGAAAACAACGCACACAGCCAAAAATAACCTCAAAACACATGATCTCTTAAGCATAAATATTTCCAGTGTTTTACAGCATTTTATACTTTCTTCAATCTTGTGTTTTCTGCCTACAGCTCCTATTGCCATAAATGTGAATACTGACTAGTTTAAAATATGAGGAATGCAAGATTACAAGAAATGCTCTCAGAATTCATTCATTCTCTGGTGATAGTACACATTCCTGCATATGTACTGCGCTGTCAAGAGTCTTAAATGCTTAATTGTTGCAGACATGTTGTTGCAGTATCTGGACACTTACTGTAGCATATTCTTTTCATGATTTGCAAAACAAGTATTTGATCCTATTCATGTGTGGAATAATGTTGATACTGGTTGTATATTCACATATGGATTATACCTATGCCGAGTATTTTTTAAAATAATTAGACTACAGCATATGGGGGTTTTAAGAATAATAGCCATCATCACAACATGATATTGTGAGAGCAAGCAGCAGTTATTAGAGTAATTAATGGATTATAAAAGGGAATGAGGAAAATAGCACTCCAAATTCAGTGGTATGCCTATCATCTGGAAATTTGGTCACATAGATGCTTGATAAGGCACTGAACAATCTTCTTGTCAAGACTTGACTAACTTCAGGAATGACTGAAATGGGTTTTTGATAAATGTTTTGGTTGTTTGGTTCTTTTTAGGTTTCTCTATGTCTATATACGATGTGACATCACGAAGCATTTATCTCAGATGGCCCAAGTTTTCAGGAGCCTCTTCTTATAGAGTCACAGCTACAGCTGTGAATACTGTAGGCCACTCATTACTGGCTCATTTTAGTGATGTTACACTTAAAGGAACTCTAACTCCATTAATTCCCAATACTATTTATGCTATACAAGCAGAAGCCATTGACAAGAATGGAATTGTTCTTGCAGAAACACAGATTATGCAGTCAACAGGTTAGTAAGAGAAACTTTGGGAAGTATGATTTCCATTGACCTCTGTGGGACTGGGATTTTATCCTTGTTGTTTCATTGTACTGGTAGGGAATAGCTGCCACTCCTGTTGAAGCCTTTCGCTGGTCTCCTACTGAGTTCAGTATTAGTATGATGAGCTCCTTTTCCCCTCTGCTTTTTTTTTTTTCAATATATATGTTTCCCTGTCCTGCCATACACAGCTTGCTCAAACTGCAGCTTTCCAAATCACCTACCCTTTCATTACAAATGCAGATGTAAAGCTATATACATTTTTCAGTACTGATACTGATAAACAGTATTTTTGTTTAATTCACAAAAGGACTTGCATCCTGTAAGTCATTGATGGATACTGAAGAAGAATCTACATAAACAGAAGTGCTTTTTTATTTTATCACTGAAATGTAATTGAAAAAATATTCTGTTGATATTTTGTTTTCAAATAATTTGATAATTTTTAGAAATAGCCATTATTTTTCCAGTATAAAAGTAATTATTACAATAAAAATTGAACATAAAAAAGCAGTAGTGTTTATCCTGATAAGTGTAAAAAAGCTTCTATTACTAGCTTAGTTATGGGAGAACAGATATTAATGATTCATGTTCTGTAATTTATTTCTGACATAAATCGTGTGCTATATATTCTCTACTTGACTGCTAGGCAAGCAACTCCCTTAGACTTGCAAGAGGATTTCCTGCACAGAAATTTTTATGAAGTGTTACTAAAGACAATATTTTAAAAGGAAAAAAACAAATCATAGTGCAATAGCTTGCTCAAAGATTGTGAAAGACACACGTGCAAATGTTCCATAGGCATGCTCATATAGAATATAGGTTACCATTTTTACAAATGTGGCAAGAGAGGGTGTCTGGCTATTGCTGAATACGAAAATGCTTGAGAATAAGAGAGCAAACATAATGCTCGGGGGTTTTATAACAGTGTATAATACTTGTGAGGGTCTCAAATCCCCAATTAGCTGCCTTGCTATGAATAAGTTTGCCTCAAGGCTCATACTTTCGTCCCAAATACTTTTTTATTCATTTTCTTAATTTTAGGTGGGATACACCTTCATTTTATCTTTTTTTCTCTTCTAGTGAGTCTTTTGCAGCCTTGCACTTTATGGACTTGCTTTACATATGCTGATTCTGGTCTGAAAATCTTGATTACCGAACATAAATGACCTGTGGTTGAGAAATACACCCTCTGTAGTTACTTTTGAGACTGCAGTACGCAGGATCTCTTTCTGAATGGCCTGCAGCATAGCATAATAGAAAAGCATTTAATTGCAATATTTGATGTGTCTTTTTATTGTATATCTAACTATGTCTGCTCTGAGCAGGGCATTAGATAAGTTGACTTTCCATGGTCCCTTCCAAACTAATTATATGTTGCTCTGATATGGAAATGCCTAAGATTCAGCATCCTATGTCAGACTGCTTTGTGTAAACATCATCTTCTTCTTTGTCTATATTGCTTTGTATATTGCTTTCTATAAACATCCAGTGTAGTTCATTGGCTGTAGAGCAAGACAAAAAAGAGACCTCTCAGTGCAACCTAGGTTAAATAATGGTCATTTTCAATAGTGATTTCAAGGGTACTAGAATATTTTTATTAAAAGGTGAAAGTTGGTCTAGAATATCTCAAGACTCTGTGTATGTTGTTGATGTTCATTTAAACTTCATTTAACTTAAATTTTAAACATTCATAAAAAGCGTAGGCCATTTGTCCTACACTTTGTCTTTGTGAAATGTTCAGAGCACTTAGCGTTTCACAGGGCTGAGTTTCCCAACTTCAGTATGTCCATTGTTATTTCTGTTTTAGCCCCAGACATACCTGTTATTGACCAAGCTTATTCAAAACTTAGCAACAGTATCACAGTGGAATGGAGAGCAGTACCTGGGGCGACTAGTTATCTGCTGACTGCACAAGATGGAGATTCCTTCGTTGAAACTATAGTTGCAAATTCTCCAGGCACAGTGACGGGACTGAAACCTGCCACCTTGTACAGAATCACTATCAGATCAATAAATTCAGGAGGAAAAAGCCAGCCTTCACCTTTCAGAAAAGCAAAAACAGGTGGACTTTCAAATTCTTATTCTTATTTTAAATTCTCTAGTGCTATTATAATATAAAGCATTCATACATGCATTTTTTTTTTTTTTTTTAATATTTGAACAGAAAATAAACAGTATGGCCCAGGCATGTACTGGTCCTGAATTATTATAATCTTGTATTTTGAATTGTATTGATCACATTCTCCTTTCAGTTTTTGAGGACTAGAATTCAGCCATCTCACTTAATGACCAGAACAAGAGTCTGAATTAATGGTTTACTTTATGACAGTACTGTAAGTTGAATGTTTAATAGGAAGTTTGCTAGAATTTGTATTAATGTATGTATTTTATTTTAACAAAAGACATAACTTGATGGAATGGAAGAAATGAAGAAACAACTAAAAGTATAAAATAATAAGACAATGGAAGACAGGAAATGCAGTATCTTGTTGGTGATTTTCATTCTTCTACTCACTCAACCTTTCATACTTTGTGTATGAGTTACATTCATTTTACAAAACCTGTAATATAATGGATGCAGCAGATCAGTTTCCATATTTATGCTGTCAGTCTTGCATTGATTTATTTTTCTGGTTTTGTTGTCGCTGAATTTGTCTCTCAGAGTTTGGTGATTGTTGTTTCTGTGTATTCATTTCAAATTTGTCCCTTTCAAACAGTATTACTGAAAAAACAAAAGCTTAATTGGTGTTCTTTCTCAACAGTCCTGGCTGCTCCAATTCTTTCTGTTAGTTCTCCAAGTTGTGACTCCATTGCAGTGAGCTGGAAAGCTGTGTATATGGCAGCTGGATTCTCTGTGTCCCTCATGAGATCAGATGGTTTAGGCAGAATGCTGAAGGAGAACACCACCAATACCTCCATGATATTCACAAATCTAGACCCAGGAACTCTCTATACCATCAAGGCATATGCCTGGAATGTCAATGGGATCCCTGGAGATGATTTCACATATAACCAAAGAACCAGTAAGAAATTTTATTTTCTGAAACCAAATAAGCATTAAAAAAAAAAAAAAAGATATACCAGGAAGTATTTATGTGTATGTGGGATTGTGTTATGTTTTTCAAAGATACATTGGGTAGATTTTCAGATCATGTAATATTTACCCCATCTCAAAGTTCCTGAAAGCTCAGATGACATGGCTATGTTTAATGAATATTACTGAGGCAAAGGTATTATTAACTACCACTAAAGTAGTACCTAGGACAGGCTTCAGTAAGGATTACACAAGCTTAGGCTGATTTGAGGATTTTTTTAACTGTGAGAAGCAAATAATCAAATAAGGCAAGAAGTCTCAACAAAAAGCTTTGTGACAGTGCACAACCAGAAGTATTTCTTCAAAAAATTGTCACTTTAATATGCAAGGGGAAGCTCTGCACCACAAAAATTGTATTTAGTTTGCAAGTTATAAAAAAGCTCATGTCTGTAGGCCATATGCTAAGTTGTATTTATGTGTTCCAAACTGTTATACTGTAGGTCCTAAGGCACCAGAGGATGTCCAGGTAGCTTTTAATAGTGGTGCTTTAAGAGCTATTGTTTCTTGGATGCCAACAGAAGGAGCTCTAACTTACAGTGTGACAGCCTCCAGTGGACTCTTGAAACTGAACTGTAATACATCTTCTGCCTCCTGCATGGTGCCATCACTCCAGTGCGGCTCTGAATATTATGTTTCTGTCACAGCGTACAATGATGCCGGATACAGTAAACCTACTGATGCAGTAAGCTTAAAAACAAGTATGTGTCATTGATCCTTATATAGCTTATGGCATATTAACATATATTTCTTTAATGTCAAGTGTAGTCCATTACAATTCATGAGTGGTTCTCAAATAGTTATTTCTGCTTCTGAACTTCATGCATGAACTGTGCCATATACCTTTCTATTTTGGGGATAATAGCCTAAACTTTCTTCATATTTCTGTGAGAAGAACTTGCAATGGTGTATATATTGTTTGGTGCACCAGTAAGCCTGCATTTTCCTCTTACCAGAAGCACCTGTTCCAAAGTCAATTTTCTGAGTGTAAAAGTAATGTAAGGAATCTGTTCTCCTGTGCGAGGTCTGTCACAATTAGATTGGGAGAAATCTATGAGGAAGTAGCATTAAGGACTGGCCCTAGGCTGAGAACTGTTCTAGGCTAAATCTTGTTGTTAGTTAGAAAGGAGGTCAACAAAGCCACTTTAAGCTAAAGTAGCACCCCTAGACTAAATTAAGATACTGTCACAGACCATTTTCAGATAGCATCTTTGTCAGGACAAAAGGTTGCTTGTTTCAGCTACTTAGCACGACTGCCATGTCAGAGGTTTTTGCTTCCTGGCCTGTTAGATTACCTGCCCGTGTAAGCAAAACCTAAAGCATTTTTGTTATTATGTGCTACCTTAAAGACACAATGTTATTCACTTAGTTATTTGCTGTAACCTGCCTCATTTTGACTTCTCATTGATATGAGTTGGAGATCATCCATGTGAGCAACTCAGAGGTGGACCTAACGGGATTAGAGAGCCTTAAGCAAGAGACAACTTTTAAACTGTGGGCTGTAATCTTTGCAGCCAACGTTGCTTCAGCTAGGTCATGTATATTCGTTCTAATATCAGCAAGCTAAACTTTTTGAACTAGAAAGAAAGTAAATGTTATTTGAGAAAAAGCCATGAAGTTTGCAGTGTAATGTGACATTTTGGGATGCAACCAGAAAGGAAACCTGGGCAAAGGACAGCTCTATTTGGACACAACCAATGAGTTGCATACCAATATATAAAGGATTTTCACATAAAGGCTTTTGGATGCCCACTGCTATTCAAGCTAGTATTCTGATTGTCATCCAAAACTACTATTTTGAGCACAGACTGTGCCTGTTCCTTTTGAAATACTGCCTGGTACCACTGGTTTTGTTCACAGGGGCTCCTTATGCAGATCTCTCTTCTGTAGAAAATGAAGGTAGCTTCTATCTTGTTCTGTAAAGAGCATACTCGCTTTTTGTCAATATAAGTAACATCCTCTGTAAAGGCAGATAAGTTGCTGGTTTTTGAACGAGACATAGTAACTGTTCAAGCTGAATAGAATGATTCTATGTATTCTTGATTTTCCTTTATTCTCCAGAAGTATAACTTCAATAAAAATATTCTGATTACAATTCTTTTTTTTTTCTTTCGTATTTCAGTTCCTTGTGCACCGGTAAATATATCAATTGAAGAGGATGAACCTGGTCACTTGTTGGTATCATGGTCTAGCGTCAATTTTGGTCATTATTATGTGGCTTTTGTGAAGAGTGATGATGGCTTGGAAGTGCACTGCAACACATCACATACTCAATGCCATTTCCAGTCGGACTGTGGCTTCACTTATTTCATTAGTGTCTTTGCATATAACAAAGCAGGGCAGAGTCCTTTAGGTGATGTATTCAATTATACTACTGGTAAGTAGCAATTAGTTGGAGCTAGTTGATCTATGATCTTTAAGGTCCCTTCCAACTCCAAGCATTCTATAATTCTAATAACAGACGGTCCTGGTATAACATTTGAAGTCTAGTCCTGTGGTTTTTTCTGTTGCCTTAGGAAGGGGGTACTAAAGTCTTAAACTTCCTCATAGAGAGTTTTCATATTTGGAAAATTTAAAAAATTAGTTAAATGGGAGATTGTGAAGAATGTTGTTAGAGTTATTTAACTTCTAGATGCTTTGAAATTTTAAATCAAGGATATACGCAATTCCTACATCTTACCTTAGAATATCCTCTATTGATTTGGAAGGCGGGGTACTGAATTAATGCAAGAAGTAAGTCTGGCATTCGTGGGACTGTTTGCACAGTATCGGTCACCTTTGGAGATTTAAGGCATGAAGCGTGCCAGTTTTCAGTTCTCCTTCGAGTTCCCGTTTGCCTTGTCTGTTCCCAGCACCTTGTTGCCCCAGCGACTTCAGGGCGGCGGTGGTGTCGAGCGACACCGTGCGGGTCACCTGGGCTCCTGTCCGCGGTGCTGAAATGTACCAAACCAGAGCGGTCGGCTGGAGCGGCGCGGTGCTCTGCAACGACACCGCCGCCGCCTGCACCTTGTCGGATCTCCAGTGCAACACCCGCTATAATATCACGGTTTATTCTTTCAGCGAGGCCAGGGGCAGCAACACGTCGTGTGCGTCTAAGTACGTGGCAACAGGTATTACCACCATTCTTATTGTCCTTTAGCAGTAGAAATAAGTAGTTAAGACACTGCAGCGATTCGTGGATTAAAAGCATTACTGGAGTGCTAAGTTACTGTAACTGATAAAAAATTTTTAAAAAGTAAAATATACTTAAAATATACAGTATCTTTACAAATATACTGTAAGTGGGGACCTAAAACCAGATTTGGATTGAATGCTTCTGATAGCTCCAAGTTTTTGAAAATCAGATTTACAATTCACCTCTGGTTTTGTATGCAGAATCCGTATGTTGTCAGTTCTGTCACAAGCTTTAAATGCTCACCAGGAGTAGACATTAAGAACCATATACTTTTCCAAAGTTGTTTGTCAGTTCTAACTGGAATTTAATTTTCACATGTAACTTCTATAGTATGCATAAACAAACTGTTTAAATACTGTTAATATGAAATATTTCAGCACCCTGCAGTCCTGAAATTAAAAATATCTCAAAGGAGGCTCTTTCTGTAATCAGCGTGCACTGGCAATCTAACAATGAAGAAGCTACATATATTGTCACTGCCAGAGGAGAGGCTGGACTTTGGCATTGCACAAGCTCTGGAAGTTCCTGTACCCTAATTAATCTTCCCTGTGGATCTGCTTTCTCTGTTAGTGCTGTAGCAAGATCACCAGCAGGACAGAGCTTACCAAGTTACAGTGTCCCTTTAGAGACAGGTATGTGGGAATTGTATATAGTGGAAAATATTTAGCAGAATAATACTAAAATAGTTTTATGTCTCTATATGCTTTTGGCTATTTTTTTTTTTAATTACAATGTGTGAACATTATACTACCTGCTGGTGCATACTGGATGTCCTCTGCTTAAACGTGTATGTATCCTTGTGTGTGTGAGAAGGAAGGATCACTTGGCACTTGCCTCACACTGAGAAGCCTTAGTGCAACCAATTATCATCTGGCACAGCTGACTAAAATATACCAACATAATCCACTAATGTAATGCATAACTTCCTTGTCAGCATTTTAACTTTTAATATTACCAGGAGAGGCAATGTGGTGATATCCATGTCAACAAATAGTGTGAAGAACAGATCACATCCTACCAACCAATCCTGCTATTAATTTGCTAGCAGAGTTTTGTCCTGTGCCACTGACCCAGACAATCCCCAGGCACAGTTCAGGGTTAATGTACACAAGGATCTATTTTTAACAGGTAGTTTGGCTGCAGTCATTTTACATTTTAGAGGAAGAAACTTTAAACAGAGCTGGACTGAGCTAGATGACTTGAGGGGTAGAGATGGACCCTGCTGAATTAAACTACAGATGTACCCTGATACTCTAATGACAAATTTTAGTAATTTTTGGTATCTTGGTGAACAATCATCTTATAATAATTCCAGGGTTATAACTCACTGCTATAAACAAATTGATATTATATTGACATTCTGTTTATTAGAAGCTTGCCAGAAGAGTCAGGTATTTTTCAGCATGCTAACATTTGCCTGAAAAGTATGCACGTCTTCGTTCCTTTGCTCTTGATCATGTACTATTATAGTTGCAACCCCCCAAAATACATTCCATTTTACAAATATAAAACAGAATTTACTTCTCTATCTTTTGTTCTTTTCCAAGCTCCTTGTTGCCCTAATGAACTGATACTAACTCAAGTGACGCAGTCTGTAACAAATATCAGCTGGTCTGTTGGGATGGGTGCACAGACATATATAACAACACTGGAGTCTCCAAGAGGACAGGCAAAGTGTCACACTCTTCAAAACTACTGTCTCCTGGGATGCATCACATGCGGCACCAACTACACAGTATCTCTGAAAGCAATCAGTGAAACGGGTTTGACATCCAGTTGCACATATCAAGGATATTCTTCCAGTATGTAAATTGTGAATGCAATTGGGAAGAAAAAGACTCAATATACAAATTACTTTGTATAGTGTTCCTCTCATACAAATAGTGCAGCTGAAATTCAATACATAGTTAATACACTTGCAGTTCCCTTTCTTAAATAAATGCGCTTTGGATTATTTTCACATGTCATTTAGACCCTGTTCTTGTAACGGCCATCAGGTGGCCATATAAAGAAGTTCAGATAACATTGCTCCAGAACCATTTTGTTTTATTTAAATTATGCTATGGTATAATTAAATTTTAGAGACCACAAAAGGATTCTGGGCACTCTACGGTAGCCCTGGTACCTCCATAGTCAGGAGAGAGCAAAAATATTCCAACATGTAAAACAATGGTGGAATTCCGGCTCCAAAATATGAGTCTGATAGAACATTTTCTTCCCTAGTTCAGTTCAAGAATTATTTTGGCTGTCTGTGAAATAATAATTTCTCATTGAAATGCTGGTATCTAGTCTGATAGTAGTCATATCATCTGGTTTAAAATGCACTTCAGGAATTTATAATGCGTTGTCATTCACAAAATTTGCTTATTAATCTTTCTTATTTTATTAGGTGCTTGCTGCCCTTCTGGGGTGAAGCTCTATAGACTCGGCAATAATGGTATCAGGGTATACTGGCGAGCTTCTGATGAAACGATAAACTACAATACTGATTTACATGGCTCAAAAGGCAATTTCACCTGTAGCCCTAGCTCAGGTCTAAGTCATTGCGATATCACTGAGATACCTTGTGGGGATGTCTACACAGTGGTAGTATCTCCAATTACTGATACGGGGCCGAAGCTTACATTTTGTCCTAAGAAAATATATTCAGGTAAAACTTACATTTCTTTGAATGATGTATTTTTGTCCATGCATGCTAGGTGGTTAAAATGTAATTTGAAGTTACGTGAGTAAAGGTGGCATGGAATAGAACTTTTCTGTTCTAGTGTTGACTCCAGAGTAAACTTTATGGGTGCTATCTTGTAATATCTGTGATGGGAACGTCACAGGAGCATTTTGGGATGGGGCATACTTATCTACACAGGTGCCTCTTAACTGGATCACCCATAACCTGGTGAATACAGAGAAGTTAATTTTCACCTGGGAGGTTAGTGGTTAGAATACAGAAGCAAATAAATGAGGGATTTTAATTGTTTTGTTTTCTAATTTGTTTTATAGAATTATTGTTTTTGAATAAAGAAACAAATCAAGAACTTCTATGAACCACTCCTAAGCATATTTTTAAAGTAAAAATTGTTTAAAGGGGTAGTAATTTCTGGGGATTCCTTTCCTAGGGCATAAATTTAGTCTGTTATAAAACTACTGCTATCTGATGGGATTGCACAGTTGTATAGCCTGGACTGCATTCTACAGACTACTAATGTTTTCTGGCTTACAATCTGACACCTAACACTTATACTACTGTTTCATGTCATTTCAGTAACCTGTTCTGGAAGCTCTGTTGGAATGGGTAAGAACACACAGTACATTAGTTTCAAATCCATTATGTTTGTAAAACACGTTAGCATCATGTAACTCCAAGATGCAAATAATATTTGATAGTCAAGGCCTGTGTTAATGTTATGCAGGTTTGTCTCATCCCCCCATCTTATAATTTATAATTAAAAAAGGAAAAAAATCTTACCTATGTTCTGGCCTGTATACCATCACGCATTCTACACTGTCACAACTTTTACTATTTATCTGATAGCGCATAATAAAAGGCAGGCTTATAGCCTTGCTGTATCCCATTACAAATTAAACTTGGTTGCACTTCTGATTTTTATTTTAAAAAAAAAGTTTAAAAAGTGTGGCTTACCTCAACCTATGCTTATTTCTTTTGGGGGTTTCAACAGGGTAGTCTTGCGCTTTATTCGCCTATGTAAACTGCTAGAAACAACTTCAAAAGCAGCCACTGAAACAAACATTTCTCAAGACAGTTGGTTTTCCATAACTGAAATGGTCTTAATTTCTGAATTCTATTATAGTGATTTATAGAGGAAAGAGCAATGCAGAACAACATATCTAGATGAAAATTCTGGTTCAGATAAGGAGGTAAGTTATAAGAGTCGCAATTCAGATTAGGATGTATTAATCAAACTTTTCCTGCTGCTGATACACCAGTCCTGTATATCATAAATATAACTGGTTTGTTAAAATCCATCATATTTTCTTCAGAAACCTCATGTTGTCTACTCCTACTATCAATACTGACTTCTCTCCTCCATGTGCAATAAAACCCTCTTTCACTTCATTAAGAATTTTCTAATTGTGTCCTATCGTTCCCCAGAAGAGCCCTCAAAATCCAAACAAATCAAGATACTCTTCGACACTCATTTACTTTCTCTGCTAGCTAAAATTGCTCATTCTCCAACAAAAGTACTGTTGTTCTGGACTATTTACTGGCCTTTTCTCAAAAGGATGGCAAGAAGTCACTGCTGACTTTTTTTCCCCCCCAAGGTTGATCATCTCTTTCCTGCTGGTCTACAGCTATCTTGGATGTTCAGGTTGTTGATAACACCATTCTCCCTAAATGCTTTTCGCAGTCTTTCTTTCCCTGAAGCTGGAAAGGTGACATCTGTGCTTAACTGCAACAGTCACAGCTGCTTGAGGACTGGGAAGAAGGGAGCTGAACAGCTAGCCATATCTGAGATCTAAGCCAGGACATCAAATTTAAGCCCCAACTGATAATTTTTAAAATGCAGATGAACACTGATAGAGATTTCCATAATCTTGAACTGTCATTTTCTCTGTAAAGCAATCAGTTTCAAAAGCTCAAGACAGTTATTAATCAGTAGGTGTGTTCTAGACCTAATGTATCAATGAAATAGTAAAGGATGAAATAAAGATTCAAAGAGTGAAATTTAACTCCAAAAAAAAAGAAGCAGCTGTTCAGGTGTACTCAATTAAAAGTAGCTTGAGGCTAAATCAAGTATTCTAAGGCTATTTCATTTTGATTTAAATTTCAAAAAGAGTTTCTTCCTTTACAATTTTGAGAGATGACTCATGAGGGTAAACATAGCTCCTCTTCCCATCAGCTGACTTGTTTTGCTTCATGGCTAATGAAGAGCAGACAGTTATTACTAAAATTTTAATTTCCCATTTTTGGAAAGGGCAGAACCTTTTCTTGTACTACACAGTGGTCACTTTTTCGACCAACATAGAAAGCAAAGTTCAAGTTCAAGGATTCTACATATAAATAAAAACAATTACTCAAAGATATCTTAAAAAAACAGTCTTCAGAAGCTTACATATAAAGGTTACCAAAGGCAACAGGGTTTTTAACACTATTTTCAGCTTATAAAAATAGACACCATGCATTCTGAAAGTTTTCTTTCTTCACAGAACACAGATGTACTGAGTATCTCAGTCACTGCTTCTGATCATTTGCACAAAATAATATGGAAATCTCACTCTTCAATACATTGATTTTAGATGGTCCAGGAATTACATGTTGCATCTTAGAATGTGATCTGCATTTATTCACTGTCAAACAAGTCTTTCTTTAGGAAACATGATTTAAAACTGCCCTGCATTACTTAATAAAAAGTTGGGTTTATTTCTCATTTAATTTGAAAAAAAGGAAGAATGTAGAAATAAGTATTGTTCACAACTTTCTTCCTGAGGGGTTTATTTAAATATTTTTTCTTTGCAATCATCATTGTCAAACACTGTCACCAAAGCTTAAGTGTTTAACCAGATGGCTATTAACTGGATTTTCAGTGGTCTAAAGCAATCAGTTTCTCTTGAAATCAAATTCAAGCCACAGCTTTCTTGTTTTCATATAAATAATTCTGATATTTCCATGCTCTAACAGTAACTCTAATGTATTTTAAGCAATTATAAACTGTTGGTGTATTTTTTTCTCCATTCTTCTTGACATACAGACATTGACATCTCAAAATTGCACACTACAATCTTGACAATGCTGTAGTACTATTTTCATCTGCTCCTCTCATATTCATGATTGAAAACAAGAAATGTAATTGTAACAGAACATATTATTTGCATGTCTTTTAAAAAAAGGGAAAAAGAAAAGAGCTGAAGAAGAGTCAAGATTCCAAGAAAAACTGCATTGATTCAGCTCCAAAAACATAGTTAGAGGATGTAGACAATTTACCAAAACAGGGAGGAAAAGCAACACAACCAAACTGAGCCAGATCTGCACCTCCTACTGTGGCTTTGTATATGTTGCAGGCGGTGTTACTCAGGCATTGGACACTGTCTAATAATAATTAGCACTACTGATATGTGAAACATCACTGGCACTCACAGAGATGTTTAAAAAACTTTAGCCAGGATTAGTTTCAGGTTCTCTCCAGATTGAGGCAAATGCTTTCTTTTTGGGTCACGCTGACTTGTTTTAAGATCACAGGGAAGGATGATCAGATATAGTGTTTTCATAAATGTTGTGCATCCATAGATGTAGTTCCTATACGATTTACTAGTAAGGAGCTCTGGTCTTCATGAAGCAAAAAAAACCCAAATAAACTCCACAATAACAAAACAAACACACACACAAAACAAAAAAAGCAACCCGCAAACAAACCAAAAAGCACCCCAAACCAATCCAACCCTACAAACCTCTTAAAAGAAGAAAAACTTGAGAATCAGGAACATTGCTGTTGAAGACCCAGAGACAGACAGCATATTGGTATGCTATGTAAAATGAATGCTTTCAGAACAGTATCTGTTATACTAACAAATTGGGTGATTAAAACCACCTTGGTTATTTCATGATAAATGCCTTCATTAATGCTTATTTAATAATAAATTTAAATTGAAGGAATAATTTTAAATATGTATTAGTTGCAATTACACAGATGAACACTTGCAAAAAAAATTTGCTATTGTTCCAAATACAAATTATTAATAATTATATTTGACACAGAAGTCATAGCTGAAAAAATTAGATAGGCTGTTTTTAGTCCAGTAAAGAAACTGGCAAAAATCTATCCTTCAGTTGGTTTCATATTTGACCAAAAATTGCTGAGACTTAAGTGTTTTCCCACATCCAACTATTGTTGGGGGAAGAGGAGAAAAAAAAAATAAAAGGGGGGGGGAAGAGAGAGATAAGATACAATGACAACTACATTGCAAAACCTCATGAGTGGCATTTAAATGCTGGTTTACACTGCTGAACAGCTGTAAAGTTATGTGCACTTCATAGCAGTGCAGAAAGGGCTCGAACATCTACCAAAGCCAGTAGAGGTCATCTATTTCTTCCAGGTTCCCATGTCTTTGAGTCAAGACAGTAATATTCAGCTGTAAACATGAAAAGTATGAGCTCATTCATGTTTGTTTATCAACATATAAATGAAAGTATAAAAACCATGGGTGTGCATACTGTCCAAAGTAGCCCACAACAAGATCAGACTAATTGCGGTGCCATTCAAGTCCCCCTTTTCAATACAGGTAGGTAATCAAAATATCACTCCTATTATGTTTAAAAATCGGTACTAATTACCTGCACAGTTATGTAGCAGTAGGTAGATGCGAGTCTCTGGGGTCAAAATAAAAGAATGCCAGTTTGCTACTTAAGGTCTGCAATATTGTTCAACTAATTGAGTAGTATCTTCAAAAGAGTAAAAAAAAAGTAGAGGTGTGTTTCTCAAATTAGTATGATTAGTCCAAATAAGTACTTGTCATTGGAGCCACATGAAATTTCAAAGACAGATTAGACTCCAAGAGGAATGACTATGGACACATAGCATAGTGTGGAAACTTCAGGTTCATAGTGTTTTGTTTGTTGTGCTTTTACCCTCAGAACTGAAAAATAACTGCCCAGGCTCTGTCAGCCAGAAGGTCTACAACCATACCTGCTGGGAAAACTCTCACAACACCTCCAACTAAAATTGGGTTTTCTTGTAACGACTCCAAGCCAAATGCCCGCTGGAGCTGTACTGCTAGCAACTGCATCAGAGCCATCAGCACTGGCGACTCCACTGCTCTTACCATTTCTGATCAGAGCTGCTTTGTAAAGTTCCATGGATCTGTACCTTCTGGTTTCAAGGAAGGTCACATGAAATAAAATGGCACCAGAAAGACAAAAAGGAATTAAGAGTCCCTGGCTCCAAACCCAAAAGCTGCACGATACCAAATCCCAATGATAACATAAGATGGGCATCTTAGTTTAAATTGTTTTCACGTGTCTTGATCAGTCATGAATATTGTGCTATCCATTACACTACTAGCTCAAGTACATAATATGGATCAGATTAAATCTGAAAAAAGTTGGAAAGGACTATTTATTGAAAAATAAAAGCAAAGCCTTCAAGTTACTGCACTTGTA
This sequence comes from Charadrius vociferus, assembly GCF_000708025.1. Taxonomy (NCBI): domain Eukaryota; kingdom Metazoa; phylum Chordata; class Aves; order Charadriiformes; family Charadriidae; genus Charadrius; species Charadrius vociferus. The sequence goes on along the minus strand of NW_009648332.1, from coordinate 20,207,488 downwards.
AGAGACACTGGCACAGGCCAGTCTGTGCATAAGCAAAGTATCAAAATGTTACCTATCTTCATGTAATAAGGCAGCTCTCGCCACTTTCAGGTCAAAGATTGTTTCTCAAATATCTGGATTTTGCCTGCAAATAAACCGTTCTTTCACTGTATTTTCCAAGAACAGCAGAGGAAGAGTCCTAAAGGAACAACTGGAGATCAGGAATCCTTTTCTCCCTGACAGACCGCTGGCCTTGCAGCCTCTCTGCCCAAGAACATGTTTCAGAAACTCGTAGGCTGATGGTTAAAAACTAACGAGGCCAAAAGCAGCCTTCTCATGGCAAATAAGGCAAATTGAAGTTGTCGTCATTGTTTGGACAGAATCCATGCAATCCCCTGGCAGGCTGCAAAGGCAGTTCCAATAATCCACTAGCCAGTGTATTTCTGAAGTGGCCAATACAGTTTTTCTCCTCCCATACTAAACAAGAGCTCAGTATTTTAGTTTTACACTGCAATGGAATTAACTTGTTGAAGCTTAAGCTTTGTTTCAAGGTCAGATTTAAAATCAGATAAAAGTATAAGCAGACAATATCTGAACCACCTCAGTATTAAAAGATTTCAAACACCAAGGACCACGGTGACAAAGGAAAGACTAACAATTCAGAAAATAAATAAGAGCAGGGAGGAAGAAAAAAGTGAGTTTGTTATTTTAGCTTCTTTGACTACTATGGAATGAAGTGTACTGTTAGACATCCAAGCACTGTTTGTTTTCTCCTGGAGGTTTTAAAAAAAATAATCCTAGTATTTAAATACCATGCCTAGATAGCCTGCATCACACAGAAGCAAAAAAAGGCACAAATACCAATTTATTTCTGCCTTCAGGTCTTCATGATCATGTATGAGTCACACTGAATGTTCTTCCTATTTCTGGGCTGCTGCATTTCTTTGTTGGCTACATCTTCCTTATAAGGTACTTCATACTTAAAATCCCTTATTCATACAAAGCATCACTTGGTCTGAAAACGAAACGTGGAGGAACCCAAACACTCTTTAACTGGCAATGAACATGCAGGGAAAAGCTGACACCCAATACAAAGGAATTAATTGAGAGTTTATTCCAGATGGTTCTCCTCACTTCGTATACAAGTCATCAGAATAATCTATCAAATAGACTTGGACTTTAATGATATGATTTTTTTCTATAATGCATTTTGGTTTTTGCTTCTAACAACCTGTTTAAAAAAAAAAATCTGCCAGATGAAATGTTCAGCACAAACTGCAATCCTTACTATTTGTAGAAAATATGACTTAAAAAAGGACACTATCAGGTAATTCTTATTTTAAATGTTTACACTTATAAAAATGCTTTGGAAGCTTGAAACTGAAATCCTTTGTAATAATTTTCTTCTTCCTACCTCCCTCTTCCCATCTTAAATGCCTTTATTAGCCCAGTATTATCATAAACAGAGTGCAGCTGCTGGTTAAAAACATCAAAAGACCACAAATGTATAAATTGTGTTTTCAAAAGAAAAAAAAAAAAAGGAAGCTTATATGGATTATTTTTTTTTTCCAAACAAATAAGATGCATAGATGGCTACGGTACTCATCCGTCAACCTTTACAGTGTCCGCTTGAGGTAGCCCTTCTAAAGAATTACTAAACAAGCCTCAACATAATCTAAATCTTTGCATCAAAACCACTATGTCCTTGACAGTCTGCTCTCAATTTAACACCAGTGGTGATCAACACATAATACATTTTAAGCTTTTGAAAAAAACAGTAGGTACAGTGGACATAAATGTTAGTTCTAAATCTGCAGCCCTCAATGTATGTTGTATGCTCATAAATATCTCAGCTATAATACACATTCAAGATCCATCCCTAAAAGCCATACTATTATGTAGAGCACAGCCATGCTAACTTCAGGATACAAACCATAATTCCACGTCTACAAAAGGAAAGTAGAATTAGTGGCAGTTTATTGCCTCATACAAATTTAACCAACATGGCAACCATGCCAAAGGAATTAAAACATTTTCAGGACATATGTACAGACTGTACATTTCAGAAACATCTGAACAATAAAAATGCAAGAACAATCTCTGCATTACGAATTAAACTAAACAAATGGTTTGAAACCGTCAATGCATTGAATGGGTTTACAAAGGCACTTCCCTACCCAAAATAGGAAATGACAATCTGCAGCCTAGAGGGAGGTTGGAGAAGAGTGCTCATCAACTACTGCACAATCTCAACTTTAAGAAAAAATAAGCAGGATTTAATCAAACATTTATAGGATTCAATGTGATCCACTTCTGAAAGAGTTCACACAGTCTCATCTTTGTTTTTATGTTGCTTTTCTTGGCTCTCTCGTTCCGTACTTTGGCTCCTTCGACGATCGTGTTTGTCCGAATGGTCCTTACTATCGCTGTGATCATGTTTGTGGGAACGTTCTTTGCTTCTGCTGCGCTTTCTAGATTTTTCTTTGCTGGGACTCTGGTCTCGTTTTCTGGACTTCTCCACACTATCTGTTCTTCCTCTGCTTCTGCTTCTACTTCGTTTATTTGACTTCTCTTTACTTTCATTTTTATGTTTACTCGATTTCTCTTTGCTCCTGCTTCTGCTGCGCTTACCTGTATTCTTACTTCGGCTCCTACTCCTATGCTTTCTTTCCCGGCTTCGACTTCTACTATGTTTTCTCTCTTTTTTGGAATCCCTCTTGTCATCCCGGTGTTTCTTGTCATCCTTGTCATCCTTGTGTCTTCTCTCTTCTACATCACCCTTACTTTTCCTTTCTTTTGATCTTTCTCTAGATCGATCTTTTTCCCTCTCACTACCTCTTTCCTTATCATAATCTCTCTCTTTTTTCCGGCTCCGTTCATTTTCTTTCTCTCGCTCTCTGTCCCTGTCTCTTCTATCTGCTTTCCTGTCACGACTTCGACTACGGCTTCTGTATCTGTCCCTGCTTCTGCTTCGCCTCCGTTCTAGTGTGCGATCAGTACTTCGAGATCTCCGCCTTTCTTTTTCTCTCTCCTTAGCTTCACGTTCTAATCTCTGCCGTTCTCTTTCTCTTTCTAGTTCTCTATCAAAACTAGATGATCCGTGGCCTTCCCGATGATGACTTCTGCTTCTGGATCTTCTGGGAGACCTCCTGGGACTGATGGATCGCCTTGGAGACCTTTTAAAATAAAAGATACTCAATATGAAACACAACCTTTTTAAAGTTAAGGGACCCTCTTTACTTTCCAATTTATACTTATGTACACAGTCTATATTTAATCTTATATACCAAATATATACTTTTTCTTTCAATCCATTAACATCCATAACCTGTTTTGCCTTTTGCCTTAAAACCTATCTCAATGAAAAGACAACACGTTTATGGTACTATGTGGCTCACTATTGAACTTTTAACATCCATTTTCAAAATAACGTGTATATGACCTTGAACGTCTACGTTCCGCATGCCGGTCTATTTCTTCCATTCCCTCCTTGCCATCTTTCTTGATTTTTCTAGGTCTGCTTTTAATTTGCTGGTCAATGGCTTTCTGGACTGGCACAGGAATTCTTGGAAACAACGTGGAAAACCATTCAAGCTTAGTGAGGAAGGAACGAAGCATCTCCCCGATGGTCATAACACAACCCCCACCTGCCTTCACATCCAGGTCCTACAAAATACAAGCAAAAAATATCCTGATGGTCAAAAATATTCTTTACTGATTAAAAAAAAAAAATGCTGCTACATTACTGCCCTCTTGAAGGCTCATGATTATGAAAGTTTACTTGTCTCATATTCTAACACATTTCCTTAGAAAAATTCAAACTCTGCACCCTTTGGATTTGGCAGTATGTTACAGATAGGGAATGGGACTTCATATATATGCATGCAGGCACATACTAATCCTGCAGCCATCTGGATGGTAAGGGACTGTCGATGAAGAGATTAACGTGAAATCCCCTTACACAGTCTGGTTATATGGTATGATCTTGCATTTTATATAAATGCCACGAAGTAGAGAAGTCCTCTCAAACTACATTTAATACTCCATTTTGTGGATGTACAACTGCGCACCATCATACCCAACCCTGTGGCCTAAATCATTTAAGAACTACATCATTGCCTATCTAAAAATGATCATAGGAAAACCTCTAGTACAAAATGGCATCCTAACAGAATTGGAAGCAATAGCAAACCAACTGCCATGAAGCAGTGAGGTTTCTAATTTAGAAATATGTAAAAAAAGAAATAAATGAACAAATAATTGGAAACGCATAATCCATGATGACCATTGTCTCTGAAAAGGGTCATTACCGCATGAAGGCCTTCTTGCTATGCCCTCTCACAGCTCAGGACATGTTAGTCAGCTATTGTCAGTCCCAAACCTATAGTGCAAGCACACAAGGAAAGTGAGATTTGTTATCTAAACAGGAAGAGAAAATCTAAATGTAAAACTGCTTGCACTCACACACATTTAAGTGTTCAGATATACAGTTTTTCCAAATATAATCGCTGCAGAGATCTAAAGAAGAAAAAAAGGAGTTAAACGTAGCACCTGGAGAGTACGTACAGTTAAACAAAATAAACATAAGAAGCATTTTGAAAAGTAACTCTGTATCCTGGGAAGTTTTTCACAGCAGCATGACAAAAGATGAACTGCTTCCACATATTTAAGAACTGGAGAAAAAAAAAAAAAATCCTGTAGGTTTAAATCATTCCATAGAGAGAGAGATTCGCTTCATCCTATTGAGCTTGACCAGGACTGGTAAGAAACTTTAGACAAGCAGCCCCAAGCACTTTTTCCTACATAACACAAAGCTAGTGAAAGCAGCTGAGAAAGAAACACTAATTCCAAAAATATATTGGGAGATTTTAAACAACAATAAACAAATATATGCTGATAACCATTATCTGCAAGAACTGAAATATATTAACTACAAAAGGTGTTTTGAATGATGACCCAGTTAAGACCTGCACAATGAATATCGCTTGTGATTGTTTTATTGTCCTGGGAATCAAGTTGTTTGTGGGACCCTGAAAATGAAGCCACCCCAATCCTCCTCCTAAGTTACAACGCAACACTGCAGAGAAGAGTTCATATTAACTAGCACCACCTGGGGGAAAAGGAGGATTTCACAACAATGCAATCAGGATTTAAATTTGTTTTGATTTTTGTTACAAACGTACAATAACACAGGTTTACCTGAAATAACAGCTGATTCCTTTTTGACACTTAACATGAAAGAAGCTGTTTAAAATAAATACACTGCATTGCAGTCAGATACAGATATAATTAACACTGGTTTTAATACAAGTATTTGGACATCATTTGCAACTACAACATTTGACATTTCTTGAAGTAGATGCCTACTGTCACACTGAAGAGGCCAAGCGATCCTTTCTGTTCCATTCTTAAATCTAGGATGTAATTTAAGATCTGCTCAATAAATACAAATTGCAACAGTACGTAGCAGACTGTATATTCAACTTCATAGACTGAGGAACCTCACCCAACAGCTCCTACTCCATTTCACCAGACAGTACGTCAGGACTACAGTACCAAAGGTATTCTCCTATCTGACTGCATAATAAGGCAGCCTCTTTACTGAACTCCTTCAGTTAGCAACTCGCATTTCTTTTTTTGCCCTGTTACTAAAGACATTAAGGTTACTAGAAACAATGCCACCTTATGCAGTGATTAGGCGGGTTGTCTCTCCTCTGAAGAAATCCTGGGTTTAGTTATTCCAGGACATGAATAATAACCACAGAGATTTTTGGTAGTATTTTTCAAGGTGAATGTTGGTTTCTGCTATATACTTCCCACTCTTCTATGTGAGCACCAATTCCCCCTGTCACAATAATAAATGCAAAATACAAGTTTAGCACTCTCAGGACTTACTATACCTTGTTTAAAAACAATTCTTTTTCTAAAAGCCACATAGAAGCCGCACTCACACAGCATGCTGTCTGCATTCTGATTTAATAAACCTGTTTCACATGGCTTTGTAATATTTGACACAGTAACATCCTACCCAATGGAAAATTCTGTTGAATCTTTGAAATCTAAGAAAACTGACCTGGATCCCAGTTCAGACCTGCTTCCTGCACTAATTAATGAAACTACAAGAACATAAGATGGCAACAGTAAAACTACAGAAAACCTTATCAAACAATGTTTAAACCTAAAGTAATAACATGAAAAGAAACAAAAGAAAACAAATTATTACCCTCGCCGACATACCTCTTCATCATCAAGAAAGGATTCAAACCAGTCCCATAGATCTGTAGGTGGTTGTGTGTACCTTTAAGTACAAAAGGAAAGTAAAATTTTAATACAGCTTTCTGTATACTAAATGAGTCATTAATTGATTATATTGATACTTACCTAATATACATAAATCCGAGAGCCCTAATATATGGAGAGTCTGTATGAGTTATAAGGCCCATCACTTGCTTACGAGTGAGTTTCAGCGTGAATAATTTGTAGAGCAGGCAAAAGGCAGTAGACACAATTCCTCCAGTTCCAACACCCCGCACCTTTCAAAAGAAAAAAGTTAGGTGACAACACAGAAAGTCACAAAGACATTATCCCAAATCTACAAAAGAACATGAGAACACACACAGGATAAACTCTAAATCTACAAACAGAGCTATGTGGGAAAAATAACACTACTTGCATCCACAGCTCTGTAAGCAGGGGGAATATATCAACTCTTTGTAATAAATGCTTTTACATCTAGGGACTGAGCCAACATACAAGCAAGTTTTAGCTGTGCTTGGGAAATCTATTTACCAGACAGAAAAATTCAAGAAGGCACGTACTTCTACTTACCCCTCCACACATCCCTGTCTGGCCTGCTGTTTTTCTGCTCCCCTTTTCCCATGGTTCAACATGCGTAACCTGAAAGGACAGGGTGCGGAGGGAGGAAAGAAAGAAAATGACAGTTACAATCTCCATAACATTTAGCTGCCTATACAAACCTAATTTAAACAATGGATATCCTAAATCAATCTTGAATCACTTGTTTTCTCCTACCAAATTCAAGATCAAGTCTGCTTTGTCATTAGAGCAAAGCACTTGGCTTTTTTGATTACCATGTTAAGAAATTAAAGCCAAAATAATGTATGAAGTTTAAAAAAAAAAAAAAAACAAACACCAAAGCAAGCATCCATGCTTATTCTATACTCCATGTATTTTCAAATACTTTATGACTAAACCCCATCATTACTATTTTCTATGGTGACCTAACAATTACCTTTATTTAAACTGTCTCTTAAAAAGTTTAGTGATGTATGCTCATGGCAATTAAAAAAGTCAAAATCTACAGTCTCACAATGATAAATCTCATTTATACAGTAAGCTTAGCTAGATACTTATCACCTACAATTAGGACAAAAGATGTCTATGAAGTGTAGTATTTTAATCTAAAAAGCCAGTGTTTTTCCTTGTAGACTGCAGTGATGATGTTAGACAAAATTGTTCCCAAGTACTAATGAGTAAAGCCTGCCTAATTCAAATCTTTTGAGATGCACTTAAGAGATGAGTGCACGAACATCGGTAACCAACACCATTTCTTAAATTTGACAGTAAGAGTCATAAACAAGTTAAAAACCATAAAACTGCCTAAGCTACTTTTGAAATTGTGAAATTCAGAGAAGTAACATCTGGCTCAATAAACATGTCAACTTAAAAAAGTAAATAAAAGCAAAACAAAAATATACAATGATGTTACACTGGATTGGGGATAAGAGTTTGTGGCCAAGTTGTACTGTAGTTCACAAATTAAACAGCTTTAACAATACATGAAACAAAACTATGTATACAATCACATCAAATCAGAGATATACTAATGGCTAAAGTTGCTGAACCATTAGGTTTTGGGGTTGGAATTTTTTGTTGTTGTTGTTTGGGCTGGGGTTTTTTGTGTTGGTTTTATTTTTATTTTTTACAGTTGCTGTCTTATCCAAATAGGAAGCATGAGAAACGCCAGTACCATAAAATTCAAAATCCGCTATGACTTCCTGTATTATTAGCATCATAGGAGAAGTTCACAAATACTACATAAATAATACTGCACATCCTTCTGATTATTTATGGTTTTGTCTCTCACAGGAAATGGGAAGTATTTTTTAGTCAAAGGATCGAGTATGACACTATCACAATGGTAGTCTTCCATTTTTTTTAATTAGTTACATTTATTGGCCACAATCATTATAAACATGCTGGTTTTGACAGGCATCAATACAAAACCCCAAAGCCCTGAAAACTCAAAAAAGAGTATTTAAAGTTTTGATCCTACAAAGACTGCTGCATATGCTTAACTTGTTGGAAGTATACCGATTAAATGAAGTTGAGGACATGCACATGGTGCTAAGATCACGGATAAAGGAAGAGGAAGTCATCGACTTTGCAGATCCAGAACTACAAGTGAATTAATTCAAACACCTAGACAGAATCTGTATCTTCAAAGATGGTCCTATCACTAGCTGCCTGTGTAACTTAAGATCATCTTTCCTGAGTATGCAGCATTCTTAAATTTTTTAAATGGGAACCAAAGTTAAGTGGCTCAAAGACAAATACACTCAAAAATACACCTGCTATAGTAGACACCGCATTCATGGGGGAAAAAAAAGCGAGCCATTTTTCAGGAATCTTAAAACATGAACAGAATTCCAATCTTCTGAATATTGATGCAGTACCTTAACCATCAGGTTATCTTCTCCCTCATATTTATTACTCATAAGCAAGTAAAGGGCTGAGTTTTCTCTTTATTTAGCATGCAGTTTTGAGTCAGAATAACTGTCAAGCTCAGTAAAGAAACTTTATTTACATTGGATTAATAAGCAGATATTTAATGGTATGTCAAAATTCTTCCCTGATTTAAAACTAAGCCACTTGTGGAATGAAACACTGAGACAAGCAAATGAACTATTTGACCTACTGCAGCTGAGCTCCACCAATACTAAGACGACTAATCACATCAAGTATTTTTTACTACATCTGAAATGGTCCCTGTAAAACACAGCAAGCTCTCCAGTTTTCTGAAAATATGTTTCTTTTATAAACTTTTCAGCTCTTGCCATCACTTGCAAAAATAAACTTTGCTGCTTTCCATTCTGATAGTCAGAATGAATTATTTCAATCTCATATGCAGCAAGCAGTAAATTAACTGAAGAGACAAATTAACTTCATCGACAATCTGTGTTACTAGTATTAGGATATAACTTTCCCTGCTTAGATGAGACAAAAAGGCTACCTTAATTTTTTTTTATATTCCAAAGTATATTGAAACCCACTGACACAGTAACATTATCAAGTGGAATCAATTCACCTGAGAAAAATATCTCAATAACCACCAAAGTACAGCTGACTGAAGACAGTAGCCTGAGTTACCTAAATTTTGCTCTCGTTATCAGAACAAAGAATGTGGCTGTGTTGATGAGCATTAATTATGCATACCTCTACCTGGGAGACTGGCTTGATGGAAGCCTCGCTGCAAAACTGATTCAATCCTGCTAACAAAACAAGAACTGAGACATGGGTGCACTGATACAGTTCGGTTATCTCCCCAGTACGTCCTACCTGACGCCAAGAGAAGCACTAAAATGAACTAGTTTTTGACTGGGTGTGGAGAGGGGGATCTTAACCTCTAACTGAGAAAGAAGGCCACATGCAAACTCCTGTTGAAACCACCTACTACAGCCACCACCATACCTTTTGCGCAGTTACACGGCGTGTCGGCAACTCCGCGGGTGCGGGGAGCGCTTGTCTCTAGAGGCGGCATGCAGATCGGGCCCCCTCCCCGCTCTCTCCGACTGAGAGCGCTGCCCTTAGACGGCCATTTCATCCCCACACTGCCCTGGCTCACACCGCCCGCTTCAAAACTAACTTATAAGTCCGTAATTCCAAATCCGACGCGAAACATACTTCTTTTGTAAAAGAAAACAGGCAGCACCTTGGATTCCCCCAATTAAGCAATTAAAAAAAAAAAAGGAGAGACGTGCTCGCATCCCTTACCACAAGATAAGGGGCAGGAAGGCAAGAGAGAATCCGCAGGCCGCAATCAAAGCCTTCCCCCGTCCGAACCCCCCTCCACAGGCAGGCTCGGGACAGGCGCCAGCACAGCCCCGAGGAGCCCGCGGCGCCCAGGGCGCGGCCCGCAGGCTCACCTTGAAGTAGATCTCGTCCACCACTTCGTGGTAAGTCTTGAGCTCGTAGAGCTGCACCTTGAAGTAGGGCGACGAGAGGATGTTGGTGAGGATCATGGGGTTCAGGTTCATGGTCTTCTCGTTCCCCCACAGCGGCAGCACGTTGCCCTGCTTGCCTGAGGCCGCCGGCTTGGGGGCTCCGCTCTGCAGCTGCTGCTGGGCCGGCGGGACGGCGCCAGGCTGGTGCTGGGCCGCCT
>NW_009648332.1:20190421-20196444 GCF_000708025.1 Charadrius vociferus | reverse complement strand
TTCAGGGTGCAGGAGTGGTGGGCGGAGAAGCCCATTAGCGGCGGTGGCAGCGGAGCTCCCTCGGAACTGGTGCGGGTTACCGGGCCCGCTCCTCCCGCCGGGGCCTGGCGGGGGCTGAGCAGCTGCGAGGCTCGTCACACACCGGGAAAACAGTACTTTTCCCCGCTGCTCAATTCCAGCCCAACACCTCTCTCTGAAATTAGTAATATGACACACAGACTCGAAACAATCAGGATTAGGTTAATGCATTTGAAAACAATCAGCTGCGTTTAAGAAAGCAACTGTCTACATTTGAGTGCTAAGAGGAAACAGAAAAGAAGAACCTCCAGTCTCTCCTGAAATGTATCTGCTGGATGAACTGAACTTGAATTTTAAGATCACGTTTAACTCGTTAGTCAAAGGTTTCCAACAGGTTTAAAATTACAACCTAGCTACGTACTTTGTTGTCAAACTTTAACCTGAAATACAAAAGGGAGACAATGCACGATTTAGAAGAATTGCCAAGAAATTCTAAACGCCAAATGTCTGTGCAAAAAGATAACTGTTCCCCAAAATGAGTGCAAACTGGGCATAGTGGGACAAAATACATTCCGTTGCACCACAGAGAAGGGCTCCACATTGCTCAGCGCATCAGGAAACGTGTGCGGGGAGAAGTTGGTATGGAAGCATCCATGGAAATAGCATCTCTATATATGTGGTAGTTAAAGCTAATTTAGAATTTGAATTTTTAAATTAGGAGATAAATACTGCTGGAAGTAACATTAGAATATCTTCATTACACATTGAAAACCTGAGAAACTGTAATTCATCTTCGTTACTCTGGCCCTTTAATGTACGTTAGAGCTTGTAATATAGCAGAAAACCATTCTTATCAGGGCCCTGACAGTTACAGTTTCTCTAAGCTGCCTGTTTGGCTATCTTGGCTCTTCACTCCCCTTTTCTAGGAATAACTTCAGCCTCCTTTCAGCCTCCTCTTCCCATCTCGGCTGTTTTCCAAAGACATTTGCAAAACCACCCTGATGCAGGAAATATCCATTTAACAATCTCATATGAAATTAAAGAACTAATCACAAAATTAATTCTAAGAAAGCATCTTTATAGCAATGAAGTATTTTTGTTTTGGAGGCAGTTAGCTAGAGAATTAACTCTTTTTGAAGCTTGAGGGGGGCTTGTTGTTTAGGGTACCTTGACTTTTCAGCATTTCCTTATTTTTTCTTGTATAATCAAGATAGCCTGTATTTCTGTAACAATTTATATTAACCAAATTGTATTTTCATGCATTTATCTTTTATTGTTGGAATATTTAGTTAATATGTTCCAAACCTCAGCGTTTTTCCTCTGTATAACATTTTTGTACTTCTTGTGCAGTCCCTCTTTGGTGGTGATGCTGAAACCTTTGATATAGCTGCAACCCATAAATCCATTTGCTCCAAGTTAGATTTTCTTCCTTCAAGCATCCCAGCTGGTCTTTATACAGAACAGAGACAAAGCAAAAAAAAAAAAAAAAAACTACCAGGAGGAGGTGATTTTCAGTTGCAAACTGCAAGGAACTATATATAATTATAAAAATGTATGGTGATCTGTGTGTAAGAGCCTAGCCTTGCTTCTTATTCACTGTCCTGGTTTGAGCGACACAGGACTAATTTCTATTCTAATACTTGGGAAAACTGCACTTTTAGAAGACTCCAGTGTCTTCATTTGTGAAAATATTTACTTTACAGCCAGCTATGGTGTGTGGGTCTCAAGGTCTCAGTGTTTTTGAGCTTGCCAGGTGTGGAGATGAGGAGGAGCAAGACCCAGCACTTGACCCAAGCTGGCCAACAGGATTATTTCATACCATCAACGTCACATTTACTATAAATTAGAAAGTTTGCTGCGAAGTTCTCTCTCTCCCTCGATGGCTGCCATCCTGAGAACTTCGTGCCCTGGTGCAGGACTCCTGAGGCCTTCCCCTCCCTCTGAAGCTGTAGCGCTCGCAGTGTCCGACATTTGCTGTCCACTGCTGGGAGTGCACAGCTTCCAACTGATAGAATTGGCTGAGTATAATCTTTGCATATTCTGTATTGGTGTCAGGACCAATATAGGTTCTTTAGTGCTGTTAATTATCTCAGATGTTAATTATCTAATCTTATTCTATTAAATCTGTTTATACTTCAGCTCCCGGGTTTCCTTGCTTTTCCCTGATTCCCCTTCCCCGGGTGGGGAGGGGTCATCAGGTGATAGAATGATTGTCTAAACGACAACAAATTGTTATGGGTCTCTCAAACCATAACATTCACACAGATTAATTCTGCGTTTTCTCAAATAGGCCTGATCTGTTAGTTGAAGCTGAGGAGGAAGATACCAGTACTTAGTCACCAAACATCCTCTGAATCTGGTTGTTAGCTTTTGAATTATAGATCAAGCAGTATAGCTGCATGTATTTTCCTGTCAAATACCAGTGTGGACTAGTGTCGTATGGCAGTAGTGCTGCATTAGATTTCTTTTGCTATCACATTTAATTATATGCACTTCAACTTTAAAGGCAACATACAGGAATTGCATACCGTTGTCTTTCTCATCCCTTCCAACATAAATTATTCTATGATGCCTTGAGAATGTTAAGTAGATGTACCACTGCATCAGGAAAAAAAAACCCGAAAACTTCAGACAGACTAAATCAATGGATTTTTTTTTTTTTTTCAGTAAGAGAATACTACAAAAAAATAATTTGATGTAACGGGGAATAATCAGAAGAATTTTTCAAAACTTTTTTCTAGCAAGAAAAAGATCAGATGATTAGACACCCTGAATCAAAGCAGATTGTCCAGCTTAAAACTGCTAATAGCATTCTCCATCTCTTTCATGCTACCAATCTTCAAAAGACTGGATCTCCAGTCCCAATTTCACCACCTAATACAGATCAATCAAAAAAGATACTTCTGTTATTATATTGTTTAATAATGGAGAAGTAAACATCTGATAATTCTGAAGGTTTCACTTGCAGTGGTACATTTTGGGGGTGAAATCTCACAAAATGTTAGGAATTTGTGTGAATTCACATCGTGTTCTGTGAATTTACTTTCACTGTATACTATAACTTTATTACTGTTCTTCCCTATACTTTTTTTTATTCTGAAGAATGCCACACTGAATTATGAGTAGAATTTTACAGCATACCAGAACCTATAGCATTTTAAGCCAGGAAGTGAAAGAGTTCTATTAATAAACTTTACAATATCCGAGGTAAAAAAATATTATGCACAGTTTATAGATTGTCTAATTGAGACATAGGTACTAAATGATAGTTCAAGGTTAAATAATGACTCAACAGCCAAAACCAGCAACTGAGTTATAAAACAAAGAGCCTCCAACCTATCTCTTTTTTTCTTGCACAAGGTATTCATACCTTTATTTCAATTACAGTGTATTTTCTTTCCAGAAAAGCAAAAACCTAATTAAAAAGTAAAAATCAATTTACTAGTCATAGGGATTTTAGTGGGAATTATTCTGTGAAATCTGCCAGATTGGATAAGGCAGGTCTTTAAATCTTATTGGGGAAAAAATCCTACAAAAATAATTGATGAGGTGTTACATATACTTACAATAAATTTCCTATATAAGTAAAGATTGATAATATTACAGCACTTGTTTAAAACCTGTTTGCAATCCAGATGCTGACTGAAATAGCAACTCTTGGGCTGCCTTACTAGCATACGCTGTTGTTAGCACTTCAGCTGTTACAATTGAAGAAAAACTGTAAAACTGTATAGACAGCTCCCCATTTCTACTGCTCATAAACCAAAACGAATATAAAGAAAAGCTAATTGTTATTGTATTTCAAAACCTGAAAAACAAAGAAGCTCAAACAGAACAGAATGGAACCATTCCAGTAACTTGAAAGATCTGAAAAAATGTCTGGATTGCCAGTTTGCGAGCACACTTACATACATTTCCTAGCTATTGAGTAAACGACAGAGCTAATCTGCAGTTAACTGCATATGCTCTGTCTAGGTCACATCCTGCAAAACTTAAAATGTCAGCCAAGTGTCTTGTGTTTGTGTGGCAAGGTTTTGGTAGGTGGGGGGACTGCAGGGGTGGCTACTGTGAGAAGCTGCTAGAAGCTTCCACCATGTCTGATAGAGCCAATGCCAGCAGCTCCAAGATAGACCCACTGCTGGCCAAGGCCAAGCCCATCAGTGATGGTGGTAGCGCCTCGGTGATAACATATTTAAGATGGGGGCAGAAAAAATGTGCAGCAGCAAGCAGGAAAGATGAGTGAGAGAAACAGCTCTGCAGACACACAGGTCAGCAAAGAAAGAGGGGGAGGAGGTGCTCAAGGCGTCGGAGCAGGTATTTCCCTGCAGCCCGTGTTTAAGAACATGGTGAGGCAGGCTGTTCCCCGGCAGCACATGGAGGTCCACAATGGAGCAGATGGACCTGCAGACCGTGGAGGAGCCCACGTCAGAGCAGGTGGATTCCTCAAGGGGTCTGTGACCCCATGGGGAGCCCACGCTGGAGCAGGTTTGCTGGTAGGACTTGTGACCCAGCGGGGGACCCATGCTGGAGCAGTCTGTTCCTGAAGGACTGCACCCCATGGAAGGACTCGCACTGGCCAAGTTTGTGAAGAACTGTCTCCCATGGGAGGGACTCCAACCTGGATTACGCTGGACCAGGGGAAGAGTGGGAGAACTCCTCCCCCTGAGAAGGAAGGAGTGGCAGAAACACGTGATGAACTCACCACAACTCCCATTCCCCCTCCTCCTGTGCTGCTCAGGGGGAGGAAGTAGAGAAATCAGGCATGAATTTAAACCCAGAAAGAACGGAGGGGAGAGGGAAAGTTGTTTTAAGATTTGGGGTTTTTTTCTCATTACCCTACTCTGATTGGATTGGTAATAACTTGAATTCATTTTCGCCAAGTCAAGTCAACTCTGTTTTGCTAGTGATGGTAATTGCTGAGTGATGTCCCTGTTCTTACCTCAACCCATGAGCCTTTTGTTACATTTTCTCTCCCCTGTCCGGCTGAGGAGGAGCGTGAGAGTGGCTTTGGTGGGCACCTGGCATCCAGCCAGGATCAACCCACCACACTAAACCTCAAGTTTAAGCTATCACAAGCAAGTACCAGCATATAAATTTCTAGTATTTTCTGAAAACTAAACCAAAAAGCATTGAATTGCAGCCTAATTTAGGTTAGCAAATATCCTTTAACCTCACTGCCACCAGAATCCTTCCTTCTGTTAGGTGCCAGGCATACAATCCACACTGCCCTTTTTATATAGCGGCCCCACCCTGTGATTAGCAACACGCTTTACATAGTTGTGAACAGAAAAAGTAACAGGAAATGTGGAGCCCGTTTTCCTTTCTACTTTTCACTGTGCAGCCAAACAGCTGCCTGCTCTTTGGGAGACAAACCATGCCCCAGTGTGGAAAATACTGAATGAAATCCTGCAAAATGCATCGATATTCTTTCTTTTTTCTTTTTCTTTTTTTTTTTTTTTTTTTGTAGTCACTACCTCACCCTGGCAGAGCTCCTTCACTGCATGTCACGACTGGTGCAATAGCGCAAGTTTTCCTTATGAAAAGTAACAAACAATGTCTGCACACACAAGAGCTGTGCTGAGTCATGCAGAACCTAAAAGAAGTAGCACGAGGAGTTGTGGATTTTTTTGGCTTTTAGTGTAAAAATTAGGATACTCCCCCAACCCCTTTTTAATTACACACAGGGAGGCTGCCCCAGGCAGAGATAAATAGAACAGGTAGAGGTTTGGATGCTCATGTGATGCTAATCTATCGAATTGCATTAAAGAGGATTAGAGAACGCCCGTCTACATTAAAATATGTAAAGGTTTTGCTGTGTGGCAGGGGGGACTCCGTCGGGAGGCCGTCACCTGCTGCGGGCCGGCAGTTGCCGAAGCTTTTCCGCTCGAAGGGGCAGTTTTGGCTCCGAAAGCCGTATCCGCACACGGACGGGCCTGTGGGAGAGGAGAGCGAGGGGCGGCCCCTTTTCCTCAGACTTCCCGGTGAAGGCCTGGCCTTCCTCCCCC
>NW_009648332.1:20154328-20190256 GCF_000708025.1 Charadrius vociferus | reverse complement strand
CGAGGGCTCAGGCAGGCGCGGAGTGCCCGGGGAGGGCTGGGGTTCAGGCTGCGGGCCGGGAGTGTGTGGGGATGAGGAGAGGGGGTGCCTGGGGTTACGGGTGAGGGGATTCGAGCAGCCTCCCTTTGCTCCTGGGGAGGCAGATGAGTGACCTGAACGCACAGCCCATTTACTGGTTTTGTACATTTTAATATATAAAATGTATTTATGCTTATGTGTAAAAGACCTTCTGTGGGGGGTCAGGCTGGCAGCAGGCTCGGCCCAGCGGCTGTGGTTGTGTCGGGCCTGGTGCCTGTTAGACCTGCGGGTGAGCCCTGGGCCGCAGCTGCCGCCCGTGAGGACGGCTGTGGAGAGCCGTGAAGCGCACAGGACCACCTTCCCTCGCTCAGCGTCGTGCCTGTGGAGCTCGTTCATCATTCATTAGGGCTTATTTTTAGGTTTAGTGGGGATGTTTAAATATTTATGTGTGCTGAAAATGTAGTTTTTAATAAAAGGTGGGAGAGTTGGAAATGCTCTAATGGTTATGGCTGTAACGCCACATTGAATTATGTTAGATTACTTATAAAATGCAGGCAGTAATAATAAGGTTTAGCTCATAGTAAATCTAAAGCAAAGGCCTAGCAGAACCTTTCTTCTCCCACAACAGAGTAATTATTCAGATATTTCCTGCTGGTTGTTACATTGTAGAAATTGTATTGAGCCATAGACACACAAATACAGATATGAAATCATCTGAATGATAAGATAAAACACATGATAGGTGAGAGACAAGAAAGCAGGCACCCGAGTGAAAAAATATTTATTTTTCTGCACTTGCCAGAAAAGCTAAGAAAGATTAAATATGTTAGAGTTGTGTGAGCAGTATGTGGGTGTGCTGGATGGAGAGTGACAAATTGAGACTTGCTTCTTTATGATTGTATACGATTTACAATTGTTTATAAAAAGGTTGTTTACATCAGTATATGTGGAGGGAGCAGCTAGTGCCTAATTTTGCTAATTCCTATGTTTTTGTTGTTCTCTGAATAGAACTAGGGCTCAAGTCTATCCCTGCTTAATTGTGAATGGAACACCACTGAAAACAGCAAACTCTGTAATTGGATATGTTACAAAGTACTTGAGAAAATAAGAGTTTTTTGCTTTAACATTAGCAAAATATTATGGATAAGAACTTTCAAGGAGAACAGTTTACAGGAATCATTAAATTTACACCTCCTTTATACAAACAACGCTACCAGTTCATTAAAGATTTAGTGGGGAAATACAAACCTAAGAAGGTTGGTATGTTTTGTCTTTTTATGTTATGAATTTGAAAAAAAGTTAATATTAGGAATCTCAGGAATACAGGAAGTGCATAGATAACCTGCTGACCTAATTACCAAACAACAGTAGTGGAGGAGCTGTTGTTAAAACTGAATTGCCTTAGCAGACACTGATGATCATGTTGGGGTTTTTTTTTCAGAGGTGCATATAATTAATGTTCATTGATGGGAAAATCTAAATGAGAAAAATGTCTTAGCCTGTTTTGGAGAGTAGTTGGCATTCTGGTTTTAATTTAATGCTGAGGATTCTGGTTCACTGCTTTCATCATAGTTTGGTTTTGCTTTCTAGAACTGTTAGTTCTGTATACGGCATCAGGTTTACCTTATCATTCACATGGATGTTCTCAGATGAGAACTAACATGAAGAGTGTGGGATTATGCAAGGCTAACTCTCCTCCACTTTCTTAAGGTCTTGTCACCACCTCTTGTGTCCTGTCCCGTCCCCCCCCAATATAGCAGGGCTCTTGTTTTGATATTCATCTTGAAAAGTTAAATTGTTTAAGTAATGTCATGTAGTGTTTGCTCTTTTCTAATATATCCTCCCTCCCAGCACCTCCTTCCAAAATGTAAAAAGTTGAGAAATGCCTCCGTCTTCAGTGTTTAACTCTGAAACTGATGTTAATGTCTTAGGCAGCATGCAAGGAATCAGTGAGAAGTGCACCTGCGGTGTGCTCACATAATCATACTTCTGGTAGCTAATACAAAAATCTATTCCAGTCCATGAGGTTATGGCACTATAATCTGCTTTTAAACAGAACGTATTCAGGAGTATTGCATCTGTATTTAAAGGTTTGAATTTTCTGATTTCGGATGTGAAATGGGGGGGGTATTTATAAACTTTCTGTTTACCCACAGAGTAGAGGTAAGCTGAATAGAAGCAATTCAGGATTTTCAGAGTATTGAGCAGTGCACTTCAACCTTGGCTTAGCCTTAGAAAGAACAGTGGGGTTTGGTTTGCGTACTCAACTACCTTTTAAGCTTACCGGAAAGAATATCAATTATATATTTGACTTTGTGGTCTGAATATTCCTGGCCTTCCCCACTTAAACATTAGACTGAGCCTGTAAACTTGTTTTATGCAGATCCTTTGCTGCTAACCTGGCTGCTGGTGATCCTGTTCTCAGTGTTTTGGATGGGGAGCAGGCCAGTGAAAAGCAGTGGTGAATGTGAAAATTGCTACAGCTTTAATTCTTCAGAATTGTACCTTACAGTTATTTGAGGGACTATGCCTTCATGTGGAAGACATTCTGCGGAGTCAGTGGGATGTTCTACATGTACTTGTTTATAACTGTAGTAACAAAAGGTCAATCCATTTAAAACATCTCGTAGGATCTTTGTATACATTTTTAAAAAAGAATTTCATCTCCATGTCTATCCTGGTTGCAACTGTAAATTTTGGTTATGATTGTGAAATGCTTTATTTTATCATGAAAATGTTATTGTGACCTAAATATGGAATTTTTATTATATGAAAGTCTCTGAAACTACTTGGAAATATGCAGCATTTACATATCATTTAATATCTAATTTACAGGTGGCAGATTTAGGATGTGCTGACTGTACGCTTCTCTGGATGCTGAAATTCTGCAGTTGCATTGAAGTGTTAGCTGGGCTAGATGTCTGTGCAAGTGTAATGAAAGAGAAAATGTAAGCTCTTGCCTTGTGTTAATTTAAGGTTTATGTTTAGCTTGACCTAGTGGCATGATACATCGTTTCTTGTCAAGAATTTCAAAATGAAGGTAAATGCAGAAATACCAGCTTGGCAAATGTTATTTAGTTATGTTGCACCTGTGTCTGGAGACTATTGGATTGTAGATTCCCGTAATATCAGCTAATGTAGTAAAGGTCCAAGTCGCGGAATGGCCCCAAAGGTGTGTACATCTGAGAAATATGTTGTTTGTAAAGGTATTAACACGTTGTATTAATAGTATCTGTGTATGCTCATACATGACATTACTGTGGTATGCAAAAGTAATCTTTTTGAAATGTGCACGTAACGCCCTTTTAGTCACCATGGTGTGGACTTCATTCTTGTTAATCTTTTTGAAATGGCAAGGTTAGTTCAATGTTGTCTGTCTGGCTTAGAAGGCTCTAAACTGTGGAGTTTGTGATCTTTGAAGTATGGGTCAGACTGGTGAGGAACTCCAAAGTTTCTCTCTTGGAAGCTGATTAATATGGTTTCAGTGAATATGTAGGCTTTAGATGCTGACAATCACTTGTTCTTTCTCAAGAATGAAAAAAGTAGCCTTTTATTATACTTAATGTTGATTGTGCATTTTGTCTGATGCAGTATTACAGAATGAAATTTGCACATATATTTTAGTTCTCAGTCTATTTTTATTTGGAAAAAAAGTTTAATATGCTTGCCAGTTAACTTCCCCCCAAAAATACTGTGAAGCATGTCTAAGCCAGACTTACTGTGTGTCTGGAGTTGAGCTACTATGAGAATTTACAAGCAGCTTTGCAAGTGGCTTGAGAGTCTAGTGGAAATTTTTGTAAACATGAAGGACAGCTGCTAGATTAGCTCTTTCTGTCCTATTGTAGACAGTCGGAAAAAGTGTTTATATTAGAATTTTTTTTTTAATCCCTGTAAAATAGTTAACCTTTTTGAAATTTACAAGGTATCTATGCAGGGTGTTACCTAGTTCAGTTACATGCACAATTTATCTTTTCCTAAGGTCCTTTCTATGACATCATGTTGTTAATACTTTTGTAGGCATAGGTTGTCTCCTCTTCCTGGTGATTATTTACAACCGGCTGAAAGATCCCTAACTGTTACTTTGCATCATGGTTCAGTTGCCCATAAAGATCCTTGCATGCTTGGTTTTGACTTGGTAACGTGTATTGAACTGTGAGTATTGGACCAACATACGATATTTTTATAAGTTCATTAGGGTTTAGTTTGGAATTTTGTCCATATCCTAAACAGATGTGAGCAAACCTTTCAAGAAAGAGTAGTGAATGTGGCATCTTCTAACTTGTGCTTAAATTAACCATAGTAAGAAATTCAAGTGGTGCTAGCTTATGGTGGAAAAAGGATATTGATGAAAAAGTACAAAATGCAAAACGACGTTTTCTCACACAAAAACTTCTAAATAGCCACTCAGCCACAGTGCCAGTGCTAACATTGCAGAGCTAAGCTTAAAATTACAAGGAATAGATACGGGTTTGTTGTGTTTTGGGTTTTTTTGTTTTTTTTTTTACTTTTTTAGAAGATTAAAAACACCCTACTAGATTTCAAAGACATACATAAACTTATCCTTTACAGAATAGAGCACCTGGAACAATCGGAACTAAAGAAGTTTCCTGAAGTGGTGTTTGGTTTCATGGCTCCAAGCATAGTTGTGATCAGTACTCCAAATTCTGAATTTAACCCTTTGCTTCCAGGAGTGACATTATTCAGGCATCCAGACCATAAATTTGAATGGAACCAGGCACAATTTCAAAGTTGGTAAGTTTACTGAATATTGTATGTGGACGGCTTTGAGTGTTCAGTAATGTGAGAAAGGAATTGCTATATGTTTTCACAATGGTTTGTGTACGTGGTTTGGTGTCAGTGGACTTTCACACCTACTGATTTGCTGAAACATTTCTTTGCTGTTATAAATAGTTAAGCATGCTCTGTGGGTTTTGCATTTTGTGATGGTTGTTAAGTTGGCTTGCTTTAAGTATTTTTTGCAGAGCAGTTACAGTAAAAACTTTTACTTTCCTTTTTATATATCTTTATTACAATGAATGCATTTGAAGTGTAAGGTATTAATTAACCTTTTAACATAATACCATGCTATAGAAATGCTTCATAAAAACCTAAGAAATGTGCTTGCTATGTATGGTGTGTAATCAAAGCACTCAATTAGTCTAGACCTTTCTGTAAGAGGATACAAGCAGAATTATCAAATAATCACAGTAGCAGTGCATGTTGAATAAAGTTAAGGATATTTTAGTGGATCATGGCACAATGAAAGATTTTATGCAAAATGTATGTACATGACAGTTGCATGAGATGTGTCTTATCAGTAGATGTAATAAAAACAAAATAAAAGAGGGAGTGGGATTTTTATCCTGTGATAACATTCAACTGTCGGGCAGTTGTGGAAAAAATATATGGTATGGTAAAGGATGCCATACCTCAATGGCCAACTCTTGGTCAGAAATTGTATGTTGGAATATTTGCCCCTTAGATTAAGTTGTTTCTGCCATAGACTTTAAAGTACACAGTGATTTTTTATTTTTTTTTAGTATATAGTTTTGCAAAGCTTGCAGCTTTTTTTAATTTTAATTCCCTGCCCTATCACTTTTTTCACACCAGCTGATGTACAGTACTACAAGATTGGTTTTCATTCAGATGTCATGTACATTGTTGTAACCTTGAATAGGTAGACTTTACTCTTGATACATTTACAACAAACCTAACTTTTTTTTTCTATGAACTGGTCTCTTGTGCGTTTGGGTGTATATGTTTATTGGTTCTCATAATTTTATTCTCTAAAATCGGTAGGTTTTAGTTCACTTTCAATGTGTTTAAGACAGTGAGTAAGCAACTGTGAACATGCATATTCTATGCAGATATTTTAGAAATAACAGTAATGTTTGCCTAAATTACTGATACTAAATGATTCAGACTATGGCAGGCATATGATTACAGCTCTGATTCAGCAAGTTTTGACAGTGCTTATCTTCAGGCATGTGAGTACTATTAGAGAAATTATGCTCAAGCATTCACAGGCTCAGGGTCTGCTTCTGTTAGAGAATGCATCTTTACAAATACTTAGTGTGATTGGAATAATTTGTCTGTCTTAGGGCTCTGGAGAATGCTAGACGCTATGATTATTCAGTGGAATTTACTGGTGTAGGGCACCCACCAACAGGAATGGAGAATGTTGGGTTTTGTAGCCAAATAGGTGTGTTTGTTAGAAAATATCCTCAGACCAGTGAATCAGCTCAATCTGAGAAACCCACTGAAGCAGCTTATAAAATGGTAAGTATTATTTTTGTCCTTTAGGAGGATGGATAAAGAATAAAGTTTTCTACGACCTGCCTATGCAGGTGTTCATACTGTGGTCTACTATTGCTATCCAGTCTCAGCTCTGATTAGCACTCTATTAGATCAAAAGAGCCTAAGTCCATGGTTTGTGTTTCTAATTGTATAAAGGCCTTTAACTATCAGGTTATTTGCTAAATAGCAATCATTCTTATTTTATTGTACTGTTATCCTTGGAATGAAAATTCTCCTTTCCATCAGATATAATGTGACACTATTTTTATAATTGTTCCTCTAATCATTAATTTTCTCATAATGTGGTTGTTGGCACAGACAGATTTTTCAGATGCATAAAAAATAAAAAGCATGAAAAAGCATTTCTAACAGAGTTTGTTTTTTAAGAACTGCATAGTCTTTTCAAATATATTGTCAGAAGGAAGGCATTTCCCAAAAATTGGATTGACAGGACCCACTTTGTGTGGTTTGCCTTACTCAGTAGCATTTGATGTTACACCCTAATCTTGGTGTTTTCAGGTAGCCAGTTCTGGTTCTTGGAGAGGCGTGGGATCTTGCCAGGTACCCTGTTCTGCAGTGGTGCACATCAAACCTTTTTGGTTTTTAGCACAAAATGGCTTTCACTTTAAATACTAGCAGATATTTTTGTAAAGTACTCTGCTGTGTGTTGCAGTATGTCACACTGACAAAACCCAATGCATCTAAGTGCCGTGTGGTATAAATCAAAGGACTTTTTTTTTTTTTCCCAGAGATAATATGAAGTAATAATGCAAAAAGAGAAATATATTGTTGGGGTGGATTTTGTCAATCTTACGACACCCTAAATTATTTGTTTCGGTGAACATATTCTAATATTTCACTTCTTTGTTTAAGGATGTATATGTATCTTCAGGTGGCTTGTGACCTGAAGTGAAATGTAAAGTGACATTATGGGAATGTCTCTTGTAGTTTCTGAGCTATAAAGATATTCTATACATTTGAAATTTCCCCTGTCATCTACTGCCCTTAATAGAATCGTGAAGTGCTCTTTAATGTTCAGCAAACTTGGAAATATGTCTAGGTGACTGACAGGTACTAAAAATTGCTTTCATTGTCTTCTGTTAAGGGTCACTATGGAGGGAGCTTTGAAATCGGTATCCTTTGAGTTTAAACAAGGGTGTTATATCTCATGTTTCTTATCAACCCTGGACTATCAAATTAATTTTTATGTTATGTAACTAATTTATGGGAAGAAATCAACATTTCAAGATGTAATCAGAAAGTAAGAAAAAATAGTTATAGACTGTGGAACTTAAGTGGTGGTGTGTTGGTGTAAAGCACTTCCTAGTAAACTAGTGGGAATGAATGAGCTTGCCTGCCTAGTTTCCTTAATTGCTTTGGAATATAGCTCATTGTAGAAGACGCTACAAGTTCACAGATTTTTGACATCACAACTTAGTCTTTAGCATTCTCTGCATCTGTGAGAACATATTTAATGTTTCACTCTGAAAACAGAATAAAAGATGTAGCTGCAGCACATTTCCAGATGACAGTTCAGAAGTAGTTTAGAATCTATGTAGCTGTGGAACTGTCACCAGGCCCTCATGATGAGTAATGTGGAAAGTAAGAGAATGATTAAAAAAAAATCAAGAATAGCAGAGCTTCACTTTGCCTGATCTACAAGTATAGCTTGCAGATACAAGCCTGACTTTTTTTGAAGTTCTGTTAACTTGTTTAATTGCCATTGTAGCTGTAGTACATAAAATAAGTCGTATTGTCTAGTTTTTCTGGTATCTGAATACATTTAAAGTAAGCAAAACAGGATTAAATGAAAAATTATGTTCACATTTTAGAAGCTCTTTTTGACAACCAAATGTTAAAATCTGAGCCTGTGATAATGATGAACGTTTTATGTGTTCTTGTATGTTCTAAAGGTCTTCAAAGCAGTGTATCCAAGTCTTAAGGATGAGAAGTATCTGCAGAATGCAGTGGTCAGTGAAGTTACTTTCACAGCACAAATCATTAAGCAAAGTCTGGACTGCTTAATGTCAGAACGTAAGGAGTATAATGATGATCCTACTGAGAGAAAACGCAAATTCCAACCTTCAAGGAACTGTTTTTCAGAAGATCTTAAAAAACTGGTTGTTGAAAAAAGCATGGAACCATTTGTCAATGGGAATGTGGTTTATATACCTCTTACAACAATCTTTGCTTGTCCCAAAGTGAATCGACTTTGTGGTACCTTTGAGAAGTTACGCAGGCTTATTGCTGGCAAGGTCACACTGAGCAGTGATGGTTCTGCTGTAATGTTCAATACTGAACATGAAAATGAAGAGAATTAGATCACATCATGCTTGGGCAGGATGACTTTTTCTTAAATAAAGCTGAATTGTATGTATAAATGCAAAGTAAGCAGATGTTAAATGATGTAGTTATGAAGACAAATTTTGAAGGATGCATGGGATTGGCTTGTTCATACAGGATTAATGAAGCAACACACTGCAGTTCTTTTTAAGTTTCTCTGCCTACCCAAATTTTTTAGTCAATTTTAATACCTCAGTTGAGTATTTCTTATAAGTAAAGAGATGGTTAATTAAAAGGGGTCATTCTGTGTGTGTTTCACAATGTTGTTGGCAGCTTTGAATGAGCTAGTATTATCAGAACTGACTTCACGTTTCACAAACATGAAAGTTTCACAACTTTCTGGAAATAAAAAATTCTGTGTAAGGGCTGACTGTTTCTTAAAGAAGATGGCTGCATTCTACTGTCTAAGTTTTTGGAATTCAATTGAAATGATTAAGGTGAAAGATCAGACATACAGGGAAAAGGCAGCTGTAATTCTCTGAATTGAGAAATGGTACAGAATCCGTAACAGGTTGAGTTTCAGGGAAAGAATGATCTGCAGTGCTCTGTCATACTGAATGATTAAAAAATGCTTGCTTAATAATTTTTGTCTTCTGTGAGAGATTTTTTCTCCTACGACAGACATGGATTATTAAAAATTAATTTGTCACAATATTGATAATGAATTTTAAGTATTAATTAAAATTAGTCTTTAATATGATATTTAGAATGGTTTTACTTTTTTTGACACTGTGATATGAACTTGCCATAGTTAGTATGTTAAAATAGGTGTAAAATTCAAAATTAGTAAATATTTTGTGGACACTAATAAGCATAGCTGTTTGAGAACAGCATTGATTTGTTATTAGAAAATATCTCTGCAGTTAACTACATGGTTTACTATAGTTGGAAGATTTTTGGACCACAGAACTTACCCTGTGTAATTTCTTTTTGAAACATTTCTTTATTTTACTTTATAGCATGATCATTTTAAAAGGAAGAGAAGAGAAGGAGGACCTCTCAGATTTGGAGTGATATTTGCTTTGAATTTTGTATTCAGGTAACATCTAATTACAGGAATGTCTTGTGAAGAGATGAGACTATATGAATACATGCTTGTTTTTCCTCAAAAGTTTATACCCTTAAGGCTTTAGCTATATTTGGAAAATGGTTTATTTGAATATTTGGTGGACTGATGTGAAGGGGCCTGAACCATCATCCAGTTTTTAAGGGATTTGTGGATCCTTTCCTTTGTTGTAACAGGGTTTAGTTTTTAATGATAGCTAGGGAAAATACCAATTCTTACATTCTTGCTTTTACCTTTGAGGAAATCAAAAATCAAACGACAAATGTTTGGCCCTATCTGTTTATAGCATTCCTTAGTATATGTATGTGCATTGAAACTGAAGATGCTATTGCGTATCATATATAGAAGAGCTATTTGGAATATATGCATTTTAATTGAGACTGCTAGCTTCTACTAAAACAAGGTATGCTATTTTGTGTGCCAGCTTTCCAGGTTTCCACTCGCTTAAATAATTTTTAATCAAGATTTTCTTCAAAGTACTGAATTAACTGTCTTTTCAAGAGCAGTTAAACCCTCTCACAGGATTCACTGTGCACAGCTTTTCATTATCAGGTTGTTTTTTTTGAGTAAACTGTTATGTGTATTTGTGAATAAACACAGTATTTATTGTGTCCCATTTAAATTTACAGTTTGACAAAGGTCAATTCTGATGTCTCAAATCAGGATGCTGAAAAGAAGCTTATGATGATGAAATGTTTTAGACTTGTGGCAATATCACTGACCAGGAGATGGCACACATATCAAAACAGATCAACCTTAGGTTGTTCAAAACTGTAAAATCCAAATAAAGTGGATTGAAAAAAATAACCAAACAGACAACAAAACCCCCAACAACAACCAAAAAGAACCCCACCACAAACCAAACCCAACAGTGCAGTATCTTGAATATACAGGAAATAGCTTAATAGCTACTGAGCAAGTTAGTAGGGATTGATTATGGACAGAACAGCTGAACAGAATGTTTCTGATCAGTGTTTTAAATTAATAACAAAGTCGAAAGTGCTAGAAATAAGTTCTAAAAATATTCTATCACTTATTTTAATAAATAAAACCCAACAGCCTAATTGTGAGAGCCAGGGGAGTTAATTGTCTGTCTCCCTAGACATTTCTCAAACAAATGGATATCACAGCTAATAAACTTCTGATGTGTTTCAGTCTTGTCTCCCATGGGTTTCCATGGTATCATGCTCTATTCTATACTTGTTATCATTATGTTGATAAATGATGTTTGGATCATTCAGTTACTGCTGGGTTATATGTAACTCATAATAGTTAGTTGGTGGGACTTTTTTGTTTTTCTATTTAAATTGAGTAGAAGCAGCATAGGAAGGGGTTTCTGAAATAACAGGAAAAACTCTTATGCAGAAGTCATTTGCACTTTCTTCCTTATCCACAAAACACACACATTTTAATGCAGGCTTGTGTGCAAGCTGTTCACTTGAAACATCCCCAAAATAAAATGCACTGACACTAGTATGTACTCAAATGAGGATACTGGGGAAACATTAGTAGATCATAGATGGCACACATATCAAAAAAAAAAAAAAAACCCAAAACAAAAACCGCAACAAAAAACCACCACACACTAGTGCCTTCTTTACAAGTACATAAACAACTTAAGTTGTGATCAGAAGGGCACTGCATACAACTCTGAATTTAGGCAAAGCTTTGATAGCTTGTGCTTAGAGATTTCCCTTCACAGAAACAATAAAATGAAAAGTTACTTAATTATTTCTAGTCTTTAACAAGGAAGCAACAGAAGGAAAATAGCCTGTCCCACAGAAACATTAACAAATATATTAAGATGTGTTTGCCTTTCTGCTTCTCGTTGGCAGGTCCTGCTCTGAGGCCATATGGGGAACTGAATCAACTAATCTGTTACAGAAACTTGTAGTGGTGCAACAGGTGGGAAGAGGAGGGCAGTTGGGTGGAGTGGGTAGTTGGGTGGAGAGAAGGCAGAACTGCTTATTTTGCCTGAAGAATTATAGAAAGTAATTTTTTCCCCATGCTAATCTTTGTCTCTGTGGTGTTGTCTTCCTATGTCAGAAGGTCCACAAAATGCATGCAAGTGTTCAGTGACGTTTGAAGTTCTGGTACTTCATATCTCTGGTTTTGGGTTAGTTGTTTTTTTCCTATAGTAGTAAAGGAAAATCTTTTCCCATACCACAGTAATGGTTTTGCCTTGGTATATTACATATGTATATGCTATAGTGGTGCATAGCCTTATTTTCATTCATGAGATGTTTTCCTTTGAGATTAAAAAAACCCTGTGTCTAAATTACATGTTTTCCATAAAACATATATGTCACTAAAACAATGTGAAACAATGTAGAAAAAGCAAAGCACTTAAAAAAAAAAAAAATCCCCTAGTGATTATATTTGCAGTTGGTGGTATTCAGTAAGGTTGACTAGCATCTATAATGTTTTATGTATATACATGTACATTTCATATTTTTGAGAAAACTCTCCACTGTGAGTTCCTTAACTGGAGGATTTGTTTGCTGATGAGATTTCCCTTTTATTCTGTAAAGAAACTGTTGATTCATAAAACCAGAAGAGACAACAACCCACAAAAGAAATTATATGGTATTCTGCTGAAATCTTGGGAAAAAATGCCTTCCTTCTTGAATTTAAAGACAGCTGAGACTGGAGTTATTTTAGCTGCTGTTAATATGGTTATACATGTTACTTCTCTAAATCCTTACTATGCAATTAATTGATTACTGAACTGATCTGAGTGCCAAATAGTTTATACTATAATTAGCTGCAATCTTCATCAATTTTGATTTTTATTTTTTAATGTAAGAACAAATGCTTACTGCAGTACCAAAAAGCTTGTTTATTTTGAATGCATTGTTGAGAAAATAAATATATACCACAAGTAGTTTTGTTAGAAAAATAAGAAGGTAATTTACGAAGTTATACAAACCGAATGAAAAGTTTAAGTAGTAGTAAATCTTTACACTCAACTGAGTAGGATTTATTGTGTTATTTGCAAGGTGAGGAGGGTCTATACATAGTACCCTCACTTTCCCCAAATACTGCTAGTTGTGGAGTCTGCTTAATAATTAACCTACCAATATGCCTCACACTTTAAAATTAAATTTTTTTCATTTGCATAAGACTGACACACTACTTTTCCTGTCCAGGAGACAGATAAATAACAATGTACTTGCAATGGTGCCATTAAATAATTTGTGGACTGGAGATGAAGTTTAATAAGCTGGAGAGGTAAAGTTTTGAAAAGCAGTAGAGAAACTGAAATGGACACAAACTTCCAGTTAAGTTTGTCATTTTTGCATTAAAAAAAGACACAGCTGTTTAGAAACAGATTCCAAGCTGAAGATGTGAATTTATTGAATGTCTGAGATTTGCATTTAAATACAGTAAAAAAACCCCAACAAACTAACAACAACAAAAAACCCCATCCCAACAAAACAAAAAAAAAACCCAAACCCACCAGCACATCCCAAACAGTTTACTATATGAGTCTCCAGTATTCTTATAACACAGTTTACAAAAAAGAAAATACTACATCTAAAGATGAAGGTGTGGTTCCACTTAAAATATGCACAATTAGAGAATCGCTTCATAAAGAGTTGTAACTCAAAGTCAGAATAATAAATTACTAGGATACAGTTTTATTAAAAGCTTGATTTCCATGTAAGCTTCCCTCCTATTTAAAATATCTTCTCAAGCAAGAAAATAACTGGTTTCTAATAAACAAAATATCTAATCTATGGCAGTTAGCTATGTCTTTTAACATAGAATACAAATCTGGGCTATGGAAATTCCCTTAAGAATTACATAAGTAGCTGTACAGTGTTTTTTAGAAGTCTGTTTTCTTCAAACTATACTTATTTTTCCTAGTAAACTTAAGTAAACTACCATCTAACTACTACTGTTTTTAATAGCTTTGTCAACAAATATAGCACTGCTAAAGAGTACTGAAAGCAACTAATTTATACAAATGTCATGCATCTTTTGGCTTGCAGTAGGAATTTTTTTTTGGTAGAGATTAGTTATATAACAGGAAAGGAAACTATCATGTTCTGAGAGATACTTGTATACTAGCAGTTATGTAGTTTCTGTTTAAAATTCCTGTGGAGGACAGAAATGGAGAATACCACACTTCTATTAACAGCAGCTAAAATACAATATTTGTATCAATTCTTTTAACGATTAAAACACTTTAAAGAGATTATAATTAACAATAGGAAATAAAAGTATTTAAGTACCATAACTGACAAATAGCTCATATTAATCATATTCAATAACAGTACTCCAGCTTTAAAATCTGAAATTTCCTTAAAAACATAAAAATCTGTTTAATAATGCTAGTATGGATTTATGGAAGACAAAGCCTGCTTTTCCTAATTTAACCTATTAAATACGGCCTACTTATAAGTCAATAAAAGGGTATCAGATATCATTCTGAGCAGAATTTGAAGCATTTGGAGCTTTCAAAAATGGTCACACTATTGGTATTTTTATTTAATCCAAGCCTTACTGATAAACAATACAACTAATCATAACAAAATTAAGGTCATTTGCAGTTTACAATTATATACAGCAGAGCCAAGCCTGAATTAGGACTGTGTCACCTAACAGATACCTTTAAAAATGGATTATTTCATAATTCTCAATTAAAGTTTTAAGAGATCTTTCATCTTTCTTGCCTGTCAGGCAAATCACTATTTGTGCAAATTTAAATACAGTACATTGACCTTAATGTAACAGTGGACAGAGAGTGAGGGAAGAAGTGTTCAACAAATCTGTTGCACAGTAAGACTTTTTCAGAGTGCAGAGTACATCTACAATAAAGTGCTTCTCTTCATAAGTTATATTGATAATAGTATAGATGTTTACTTAGTTTTAAAGCTTAAATTGCTTAGTAAATAGTTTAATCTGCCTTTGCCTCCCTAGTCCCGCAAGGCACATTCAAAACACAGGCAAAGCATTAACTAACTGTGAAGGATTAACCTACAATAAAAAGTTACAAATGGTAGTAAACTACTGACTAGCTTTGTAAACAGTACCATCCCATTGAATCTCAAGGTTCATGCATTATTGAAGTGAGTTTCTGTGGAAGCAGCTTTCGAACTCTTGATTTAACAATCAAGCCAGCTTTCTTGATAATACACGACTGTGCCTTAGTATTTTGATGTGGAATCCCACTTCTTTTGTCACTTGGCCGAAAACAGATATCACATTTGATGCGTTTAAGCCTCTAGACTTCATGTACAGTTAACAAAACTGATTACTGGCTAATTTACATATATTTAGTTGGATTTCTTTTTAAATGCATGTAAAATTCACCTCTACTGTTCAACCTTACAATGAAGTTAGGCTCAGTACTCTCCAGAGAAGGTTTTGGTTATGTTAAATTGTAGTTGCGCTGTTTTGTGGAGGCCTTAATTTTGGCTTGATATTTTGACTTAATAGAAGTAATTAGCTTCTGTAAGACTAAAATGGCAGGTAGGATCAAATTAAGTAATTAATTTCTTCAGGTTCATTTAAGACCAGCTTTTGGAAACTTCTTTAGAAAAGACCACAAGTGATGTCCTGTATAAAATACTGAAATGGGACTTACTTCATCACCCTTCCAAAAATGTTTCACACAACTTAAAAAGGAAGTAATTCCACTAACATCAGGTAGAGCTTACAAAAACAGTCCAAGTGTTCACACAAGGTATACATAGCTAAACATTGCTTTCATACCACAGAAGATGAAGCTCTATGAGCAAGAGGCATTCCATTACTTTTCAAAACAAAGATCACATTGAGTTCATTTTGGCTTTCACAACTCTTGCAACAGAGCACACAAAACCAGAAGTATCAACACCACAGCTCCAAGTTTTCCTCTTCTTTGTCATTCTAGTCTAGCGTTTTATCACCACCTGCTCATATGCTCCAGATCCTACTCTGAAAGAATGTTTAAAAGAAGTTAGTTCAACTCCAGTTTAAATGGAAGCTAAATACCAGGTATAAAAGATCAGCAAGTTTACTGTCTAAAAAAACCAACCCCAAACAAACAACCTCCCCCCCCCCGTAAAAAAAAACACAACAAAAAAACCCCAAACAGCTAAATGTGAAGGGTAGAAAACAAGCCTAATTACCATGCCACTGACTAAACTACAGTTTAATGCACTAAAGCGTTTTCTGTACAATCAAAATGAAGAATGATAAATAATGTTACTGAAAAAGAAGTTACTGTTGGTCCTCTCTATAATTCCCTAAAGTTATCTTTTGGGTGCCCCTCCTATCCCAGCTATATCATATTCAGCTAATACTTTTTATATACATTTGTACATAAATAAATGTCTCAAAAAAAAAAAAAGTGATAGTCATCTTGCATTAAGATACAAGAAAAACATCTTCCAGTCTTTTGTTCACGTTGAATTGTAAATGCACAGTTACAAAACAGTTTCACCGCCATGTGACAGAACATAGTGGGTTGTTTTACATCGCAAATTGCAGTACTATGTCAAAAATTAATAGGGCAAAGCTGTGCCTTAGTATAATATTCTGCCTGGAGTGTTCTGGCAACTGAATTAGGACAGATCCCTGTATACTACTGTAGCATGCTCTGTAACCATACATGTTATCCTAAATAGAAATTGGTGTGTCTGGTTTGCAAATATGACAATGAATTATCTTTTAAGCATCAGTATTGCTTGCTTGTGTAAAATTTATTTGTTTCACAACTTTCAGCACATTATCAGCTGCCTTTATACCTAATTCCAGAAGTACCTGCTGAAATACTAATGCTATGCTAATTTTGTGATATAAAGAAAAATCCTTAGAGTTACCCTGGACTGCAGAATCATGGCATTAGAGGATGTTTTTGTTTTGTTTTTAATGTTTTCTTATCTAAGATTCTAATAGATCCAGGTCAAGTCATATATCAGAGTATTTGAAGAGGGTTTAGAGAAGAAAAGATCCCTCTGGTTCTAAAACAACTACAAGAAGATAATCTGAAGCAGATGATCAAAGGAGAGACTTTAGGGCTACAAATAGTTTTAAGATGAACAAGCCATTGAAACAGGAATAGTGTAGCATATGGAAACAGAAGAAGTTGTGAGCAAAACTGAAGAAAATTAGGCGTGTTATCAGGAAGACATAAGAGTTTGATGCTGTACAGGTAGATGTGTAAAACACTTAACACTTTCTTCCAGCTCCAGAGAGTAATGTTACAGGTCTGTGGAGCTAAAATTTCAAACTAGTGCCTGTTTCCTGTGTCTGTACTGAAACATTCCTCATATCTGAAAACTTTGGAACTGATACTCTTCAGAACCTCTGAAAGTTGTAATTCTTATGGCTGACACATGGGTTTTATTTTGGAACTGACCTATGTGTTTTGTTCTAAAACCTGATGATCTAGTTCTTCCAGTGCCTTTAAATGACAGAATAGAAAGATAGAAAGATCAAGAATGTACGTACAGAATAATTTCTGTATAAGATGCATTTTTGTTAGTGTTACCTATAGATTAGTTGTTTAGGCTACATACCTGTTAGGTAGGTGATGGCTTCCAAAAGAAGTGCTTCCACCAGGGCCCACAAATAATCTTAAACCTTCTTCTAAAAAGCAAGGGAATTAATATATGTTAGCTTCCTTTAATGTTGCCCTAGCTAAAATAAAGTAATTTTAAATCTACCAGTTTTGTAACTGATACTTTCAGATGCAAATGTTTTAAGTAATGAAGAACCAAACTTCATGGTATAAGTTGGAGGAACTACCTTCCTCATAGGTTTGCCCCTGCTTTTTTCAGGCTTAAAGTAATTCTCTAGGTAAGTTACTTGAGTCTTGCAAGGGTCTTTTTAATTTCTGGGAGACAGGATGAAGCAGAAAACGTAGTGATCCATACGCACTTACAATTACAAGCAACAGGGACTATGAAGAGAGTGGATTTTCCTGGAGCCTGTAATGTGCATCAGTTTTGCCTAAGCTCCCTTATTTATCTCCATACCTTCTGCGCTTGAGTCTAAACTGAAGTCTTGACTCTGGAGTATTTTTTCAACTATATCATCAGCATCAACTCTGGTAGCATCAACCCTCTTCAGCTGTGACTCCACAGAGTCTTGCTTTACAGGATGTCTGCAAAAATATATTCAGAGCTCTTAGAAGTGATACGGTAAATTATGTTTTACTTCTGCTAGATACGGCTTTCAAAGTTGAGTGTACCTGCAGGGTTTTTCTGATGGTGCACCTTTAACAGATGTATCAATATCGGGTTCGGTTACTTTTGGCTCAGTCTCTTCACATGGCTCTAGAATACTGCCTATTCCTGTCGAGGTACTACCCACTGAGGTGTTTCTCCTGTGGCAGAGTTCAGACAGACTGGATGATCTAGAGTGACACGTGCTATACCCTGTTGGGAAAGCGCAGGAGAACTCGGTTAAGTGTGTTGTTGACAGCCAGGGTCGTTACATATATTTTACCATCCTGAAAGTAGAATTTGTGTTTTGTCTTCTTATAAAGAGACTTCAAAAACCTTATGAATGTATGCGCATACACCAACGAGGCAATTTATTTTGGGTTTTGTATTCTAGCACATCTTTTTGTTCTAAATAACTCTTGCTTCGTAACAAATATAATGACTTGGTGTCATTACTTCCCCTTCAGCTTTTAGAACTAAGACTCCATTTGTAAGTTTTTTGTTTTTACACATGGAAGAAGTAAAAATTCATTCAGATATGTTAATTGGAGGGAGCGAAGGGAAAAGCGGTCTCACATCTGAACAGAAAATTCATTGTGCTTTTAAGAGGGAAAAAATGTTACCTTCCCCACACCCGAAACTCCTAGGAAAAGGCTTTCAACTTCAAACCATTTTTTTAAACATATAAATTATACTTATCTTCTACAGTCTGAAACTGTGAAAGTAAATAACCCCCAACAATTAATAACAAAATTGTTAACAACTACCTGACAGTTTTGACTGCTGACTTGCATAGCTTGATGTTCTGGAATGTCCACATGCACCAAGTTCATCTGGGACGGAGGCACTCTTTGATGAGACATCTGCAACATGCGCAAATCAGATATTGTTGCTAAAGCCAGCTTTGTTATTACTTAAATCTTGATTAGACTCAAATGTCAGATTTCCCAGAGGGACTTGACACTGGTTTTCTACAAGTCCTTTGAAGATTTGAGTGCTGCAAAAATACCACGTATGTCAACAAATAAGCATTCCTTACAAAAAAAAAAAATCATAATATGTTCTGTCTGAGTAAAACAGAGAGTACATTGGGTTAGAAAGATTTGTATGTTTTAGATTTGTCTGCATTGTGTACATTGAAGACATCACCATGCTTTCTAGGAGCACCATAGTAGAATGGAGTGCTAGATGTTTTCCGGCTGAAAAAGTAACTGTGGTTAAGACAACTTAAGCTGTGTTTAGGGCTGAAATTAGTAAGCTATGTGAGACCCTGAAGCTTGTGGAAAACAAAACAAAACAAAACAGAACAAAACAAAAAAAACCCCAAAATCCCCAAACCTACCCCCCCCCAAAAAAAAAAAAACCCCAAAAAATCCCCAAACCCTCCCCCCCCCCCAAAAAAAAGACCCCAAATTTCAACCTGTAACGAAGTAGTTTAGTCATATTTTTTTCTAATAGTTTAAGTTTCAGAGTAACTACTTTAATTTTAAACATACTTAAACCTTGAACCTTCTACCACTAAAAATTTACTGTTATGCACATCCCTGTGATTTGTAAGTTGAAAATCAAGGGCCAAATTCAATGCTCAGTCAAAATAAAAATCCAAAGCAAATCAAGAAATGTGTCACACAGAAAATGAAATATTTTAAATGTTAAAAAGAAAGCAGGCTATCAATTCAATTTCTGTTCTTTCTTTCCATTAAATAAACTCTTACAAACGTAAAGAAGAGAGATTGCACTGATGTTATCTAGAGAGCGTGTCTCAAAAAATAACCGAAGTGGACCAACTGTCAGCATCCATTTAAAATTTTAAGTATTTCATACATCTCCTCGAAGCTGTGAAGCCGGTTATAAAAGAATTCAGAAATGAAGAGTGTTATTTTATACCTGCTATGCCCAGATGTACTAGTTTTAAGCTTTCTCCACCCTTCCGGTCTTCATGCAAAGATTCTGATTCTCCAGCAATTGCTATAGACATTGCTGTGGAAGGAGGCCTGTAAGAAAAAGGTGGTTAAGATTTGCTGTACTTGTGCTGTAATCCCTCCAAATTGATTGGCACAGATTTTTCTTTTTAAGTAAGATGACATAATTCATACTGTGCTTCAAGTTAATAGGCTTGTAACTTTTTTTTTTTTTCTGAAAACATGCTGCCTAACCCCCTGTTAAAAGGGAAAAAAAAAAAAAAAAAAAGCTTTTGCTATTGATCTTAAGGACATTTTACAAAATCCATCTGCTCAGTCCTTCAGGCTTCCAGGGATCCTTGGAAAGGCTTTTCCTTTTTTAATGATTCTAGAGTGATATGTGTTTATTTTGAAGTTCTTAAAAAAAATATTAAGTGTATGAATCACAGCATAATTTACGTGCTAAGAATATACATAATTCAGTACTTCACGGAATACATGACAAGACGGTAATTTAAAATAAACACAACCACCAACATACAATGACAATTGGCCTACTTGACTTGTGCACTGTGACAAACTCCTGGCTTTCTTTCATCTCTGTTACAGTACATGAGGAGATTCTGGGCTGATAACCCTCCCACTCTTAAAAAAGGGGCGTATGTTACTATCTCCATGTATTCCCCTCTAAGTTCTACCTACTGCAAAACAAAAAGCGTCATGTACAACATAATTTAAGTTTGGTTCCATATTAAAAAAGCTTTTAATAAAGCTTAAATGCTTGTTTCAGATTACACCAAGACCCAAAGGAATATTTTATTAAAATGAATAAACCTCTAAGTTTGTGTTTTGCTAGTGCAAAAGAAACTAATTAGAAAATGACAAAGTGCAAGCAAATACAACTAAAATACATTTCAAGATGTTACCTACTTTTTTTTTTATGCTTTGTTATTTTTGACTTTGGGAACAAACTCTTGGTCTGCATACAAATGGGTATTTGTTGACATTTTTAGATTTGACATATTCCCTAAATTAGTCACTGTCTTTAGGTACAGTAACGTATCCCCTCTTATGTTACGTTTGAAAGTAGAGAGAAAGAGAAAAGGCACTTCCAGAAATACAATGCTCGTGTGGCTTAACATACTTTTGAAAGCAAGAATGGAATGCTTTCAGGGATGTCACCCCAGATCAAACATCAAGCCTTCTAGGCTTCTTCATAAAATATGTAGCTGATTCCAGATTGTGAAATTGTTTTAAGGTTTATTTTTCGTTCTACCAAGGACATCTGGATTAGATAAATTTTTTGTTCTGTTTGTGTTGAAAGTTTACGTTCCAGGAAATGGTTGTATCATCAGTTTGGAAGAAAGTGCCAAGTCTGAATAATTTCAGTTACAGATTTTTTTCCTAGGGAGCCAGAAAACTATTTAGCTACTAATTTCAACTACTTCATACCACCCAGTAAAGAACAGAAATACATTGTTTTATTAGTATACAAGACTAATGATTAGTTAGTTGCCTTTGAGAAATTGTTTATCAGTACCAGTGATGTATTTGTTAATAGGTCTGACTGAAAAGTAAATCAAGGGGTGCTAAACAACTAGAGATACAGAA
Source organism: Charadrius vociferus (assembly GCF_000708025.1). NCBI lineage: Eukaryota > Metazoa > Chordata > Aves > Charadriiformes > Charadriidae > Charadrius > Charadrius vociferus. Next base: position 20,168,861 of record NW_009648332.1, on the reverse strand, counting down.
AAGCTTTGCCCAATCAAACAAATTCAGATAATACCCTTTTACTATTTATTCAGTAAGCACAAGATGAGATTTTACACTGTTCAGGTCTTATTAACGGTTAGAAGAAGAGAGGAGAAAGGGCCTTTAGTGGTGCAAGGGGACATTGAAGAGTTCCTGTGGTGGATCATCTGAGCAGACATTCTCAGGTCTCCTCAGAAACAATGGTAGGGATACAGCCAGAATAGTAATGCAGAAAGTCTCTAGTTCCTATAGAAAACAGTTCTTGATTGTCCTAATTACCCCAGAACCTGCCTTGAACTAGCTAAAACCTCCAAATCATGAGTTACTTCATAGTTGTACCTCAGACCGAGTTAGGAGATCAGTGCTGCTTTTCTTGGAAGGTACAGCCTCATTTCACTTTAAAACACAATCTTTTTTACTTAAGGAAGACTTCAGTATATGTTTACTGCTACAGATTAAGCCTGTATGAGATTATTATCTTTCTTCATTGGATTATACAGAGGGACTTTGCTTGCCTACATTAATCTGATAAAAGATGAGTTTAAATTCAGTTTATGAGAGTATTTTGAATAAAAAAAGCTAATCCATACTGAAGTCAAAGTGTTTAGCAGTTTGTAAGTAGGCACTGTATCTTTAAAATGGAAGATATCTTTGATCCAATGTAAGGTCTGAAAGTATAAATGAAATTTGAGAACCTACACAAAAAGTTGAGATTGACATAGCAAGGGTGAAGCTAGCAATTTTTTCCAGATTGTTTTCCTTAAGCTCATTTTTTTCTTTTCAAGATATACGTAATACTTGGAACTCTGCCTTAGATTGTTTTTTAAAGGGCTAACGTGACAACAAGCATGTTGTCTCAGACCAAAGGTCTGTCTAGCCTTGCATACTGTTTCTGATAGCAGCAACCAACCGATGCTCAGAGAATATGGCACAGATCTGATATATCTCCTGAATACTCTCCCAGCATCACCTCATCTGTACGTTAGGCGTTTCTTGAGCCACATATGATGGTTTACACTTAACAGCCCTCAATAATTTTTCATTCAGGAATTTGTTTTAATTCTTTCTTCAGCTTTTAGTATTCACAGCGTGTAGTTGTGAACAAGTATGGAACAAGGAGTTCCATAGTTTAATCACATCTTGAGGGAAGAAAATACTTCCTCTCTCATTTTGATTCCATCTCCGACTAGTTGCAGTATAACAATGTGGTCAATGAAGTGAACTGAAGAAAAATTTGAGTTAAACTAGAACTTAAGGGATCAAATTTATTTTGAAGGAATTATTTCATCAACCCCTCCCCCAAGCATCTTGTGACAAGTAAAATACAACTAAGTTGGTTTAAACCTGATCTAGATAAAATTGCCATCTACTGCCATGTAGAATTAGAAAAGATTGACATTCAACTGAAAAGCACATACACTTTGAACAATCCAGTCTACCAACGTTCTGAATTACAGAAAAGCAGTGGCATTAAGAATCTTGGCAAGTATTGAGGAATTTTCCACGCTGTGTTCATGGAAGCAGATTCTATACATATCTCTAAGCCTATCCTCAAAATGAATGGCTTTCAGGTCATTATAAAATACCTGTTACAATACACATGACGTGAGAGTTCTTCGCTTCCTACTGATCAGGATAATTAAGTTATGGTTAGCAAGATAGTGGAAATAGGAAGCTTGCCAATCGCACTGGTTCAGTTTAGTCATCCACTAAGCCTGAGTGCCTCATAACGATATGGCTTATTAGTCTAGGAAGAAAGCGACCAACAAATTCATCTTATTCACGACTAGGTTTTTCCCTAGCATGCGTCATTTTTCTGTTCTCTGGTTAGTTACAGAAGCTAACGTGCCCTAGCAAAACTATTACATTTCCTTAACTAAAGATTAAGGACAATGAGGCCAAAGGATCCTGAATATATAGCAGCGTGTTCTAGCTACCTCCCCCCTCAGATATTACCTCTTGCATCTTTTACTAAGTTGCATAATGTCCTTGCTGACTAAATATCTCTAAGTGCTTTCTCTTGTACTAAGTCATATCACACTTCTGTTGGGTTTTTTTGTTTTGTTTTTTTTAAACAGTCTTTTAGTTAAAAAGTCTTTTAAAATCATCTGAGACTTGTGACTAAAAGGTGTAACAGGACATTTTCCAGATGCAAGTATTAGTCAGATCACCCCATACCAAGTATATTTATATAAGCTTGCTGCAGGAACAGTTTCCCCATAAGTGTTTCTTTTCTTTTATTTTTTTTAATTACAGATGTCCAGGCTAGTATTCTTTGCTTGAAAATATACTAAGTATTTAACAGCAAGAACTATGATACTTCTACTGGTATTTTTAACGTTAGCCATTTTTCAGCTACCATCCCACTTGTTTGTGCCTTTTTTTTTTTTTAAATATTGTTGCCAGATTGGAGAGATTTATAAACACCAATTAGAAGTGTAATTCTGAACATGGAATGCATGACCAAAACACTATCCGGGACAGACTTTTGTATAAACTTACGTTTTAAAGCATGGATCTCCAGACATTAGCTGCATGTTGATCAAAACCTACGCATTAAGAAAAAAAAACCCACTGTAAGAAAAAAAATTGAATTGGTCTGTGGTACGTGGTCACGTCACTAAGTTATACTTGCCACAAATCTTACATTTAAGTAAAATAAAATGGCATCAACACATATGCAAATAAACACACTTATGCAAAACACTGCATCTTTTTTCTTAGTACACATGCAAACAACAAAATGGCATTTAAAGTAACATAGTTGCACATACAAGATTCTGCAAAAGATATATAGATCAAGAAGAATCTTGGAATCATTACTAGTCAAGATGGCTTCAAGGAAAAAATAGACAGGAAATCTGAAAGACTAATGAGCAAACAATATTGTTTAAAACAGTGGGTGCTGAAGTATGTTCTTTGCCGAGAGTGTTTAGCAAAGTGCTAGCATATGAGAACTGGTTGTGCTAACAACAGAGATAAAATAAAACCACAAAAGGTAAATAATGCTATAGGACAACAATGCATTGAGAAGGCTTGTTAGCTGGGTCAAAGCCATCAATTAGAAGTTTTCTGGACAAGGTCTATGACTATGTCTTAAATCAGAAAGTGCATGCTTAAACAGTATACTCAATAGTATGAGAAATTAATCCTAGTGTCTTGGTAGAAACATTTACTTGTAACATTCTGTATGTAATTATTTTCAGGTTTATGCAGCTTATTTTTTTAAACTCCTTAGACTAATGGGAGAGAACAGCAGGGTGGGTGTCTTGCAACAATGCTCACCAATTGTTACATTGATTACTAGCAAACAGAAGAGGGAAAGTCCCAGGCCTCATGGAGGTGTTGAAGCTGGTTTATACATAAATAAGCCAATTAAGAGATTCAGTCTTAGAAAAGCAGCACAGCAAGTTGTCCGGTCTTAAAGATATAATCGCTACATTTATATGAATGTATTAACTTTTTCATCATGCTTCACTACTCCATTTTTTCGATTCCTGTTAGAATATGAATACCTTTTGAAAGCTTTTCTCTTACAGCTATCCAGCTCCATTTCAAAGAGTAGGACAAATTCTATTTTTCACTGCATAGATTTTAATGATTCTCTCTAAACAACGCTGATGTTTTTACTTTAAATAGTTTTCCTTCTAGAAAGAGGTTCAGAAAATACGTTTTAAATTTCATTAAATGCTTAATAATACCACTTGCTCTCTGCTGTATTAGCTTAAGTAAGATAAAGGAAACAAATTACTTTGAGAATGGAGTTATCCTGTCTTGTATTTTTGGTATCATAACCTTCCAGTAAACAGCGACGAGTGGTATTTCCCGATCCAGCAAACTCTGCTAGATTTAGATCTGCAAATCCCAGCTGTTAAGAGAAAATGACAAAGTTAATAGTAAGCATATTACTAAATGAAGGTAACTTGCTACATGCACAGTATTGAGTGCCACTCAACAGCAGTTTCTCTCAAATATGAATAAGAGGACGCCCAATAAAGGGAGCGGCCCAAGGCAAAGAGCAGAAAACAAACTTTGAGTGTCAAATTCTGCACATTTCTATTTTCAGTTAAAAATTAGAGTCTCAAGACAGAAAAAGAACACGGAGAGTTTTCTTTGTTTTTAAAAGTAAGCGCGTGCAGAAGGGTTTACTTTTATCAACCCTTTCAACATACTAAATTGAAAGAAAAAAAATCTGGTGATATAATATTACTATGTACTTATTAAAGACACTGATTGAGAGTGTAACTATAATGCATATAATGAAATCATGGGTATTAGAGTACTCTTCTGGAATTACTTTAAAAGGGCATAAAATGACAAGAAAGAAAAGCTAATTCATAGGTAAAATTAGATACATCTCAATTTACCTTTGCATATGCCTTTCCTCCTTTTAGCTCCTAGAAAAAAGAAAAAAAAAACATGCTATTAAGCCATTAAAGATACCGACTGGGTTTTTTTTGCTTGTTTTGTGTTTTTAGAAAAGCAAATACTAATCTTCCTTTTAAAATAGCTTAACACATACTTGCTAGGTTGTGCTGTTGTCATTTAGAACTTAGTATTAATAATGTCCTCAGTGCAGGCCAGCAGGAGACTGTCAACTTGCGGAGGAGGAAAAGGATGAGTGCCTGATGCTGACCAGGATTTGGCTCTTGCAAAGTCCAGCCCCAAAGGTAGGAAGCGGTACATACAAAATTCTGGTACTTAGCACAGTTCAAGGCTTCTAAGTTTATTGCTGCTTGCCAGAAGTATCTATTAACTAACTTTATGAAGACTGATGAGCAATTCCTTTGCCGTCCTGCTGGAATAAGTGTTCTTTTCAATAAGAATGTAAAAAACTATGAATTAGTCAAACTAAGTTAATGAATAAAACTACTACAAAATTTTTACTAGAAGAATACCTGACATGCTTTCCGCTAAAATATGCTTTATGAAGTTTATCAGACATTTAGAAATTAAACCAAAACAAGCGAAGAAAGAGCAGGGGAAGAGGAGAGGAGGGAAAAAGAGCTACTTACCTTGCGTACAGATACCCTGCAAATGCAAGTGTCCAGAATCCCTGTTGTGGCACTGGCACTGATTTTACACATAAATAAGAACTTTTTCTTCCAGCGGACACAGTTTGCCTGTACTACCTCCCTGCAAATAGAGAACATAAGCTTAGTATCAGTTGCATATACATTCAGGACCATAAAACACAGTAGGACAGCTCAAGAAACAAACACTGGTTCCGCTGTTTGTAGAATAGTCACTTTATGCAAAATGTCTTCCAAGGCCTGAATAATCATTGCTCATTCTTCTCTTTGTGTAGCAAGACTAATAACCGATTCAAACCTTGAACATAATATTAGACCTACAGAAATATTCAACAGCCATGTGTTTTTGCAAATGAATGAGACTGTGATTTCTCCAGTTTGCCTCATGAGACTGAAATATTCCTGAACATTAGCTCCCAGGCACTGTCTTCCAAGCTGCTGAGCTTTGGAACGTGCTCAAGATACTGTCTTTGACAATTAGTTTTTCAATACAGAGAAAGGGAGCATCACACAAGCAGAACTAGATAAATTGGAGGCCCGGAAAAGTACAAAGGAGATGATGTACAATAACCAGATACAAGGTAATGCACTTGGGTCAAACAAGATACTTCAGCTACATACTGGGAGCTTGCCATTTGAGAGCAAAATAAGATGACTGGTATCCAAATGGATTTGTTCATTGCAGGAGGATTACAACCTGACAATATGATGTGGCTGAAAAAAGGCAAAATGTAGGTCACTGTCAGCTATATTAATGTCATTATATAAGGCTCAAATGGGACACATTCTGTTTCGGTAACTCTGGTTGAGCAAGAACAGACTCCAAAATGAACAGGTACTAGAAACTCCTGTATCTTTTAAGAAAAAATTACATATAATGAAAATACACTAAGTAATTCAAACGCTTTAGAGACCAAGTAACTAAGTCAAATGAAAAGTGATTACGACCAAAATAAGGCATAATCAAACACCTATTTAAAACTGCAAATTACAAGGTCTCAAACCACAGAGCAAGTTTCTAGAATGGCTTTCAAATAAGAGAATTAGGAACAAAAAAAAAAAAAAAATTATACTGTATTTAAAGACAAGGTTGGCCAGTTTGTCGATAACAGGGGATATAAGGACTGTGATTCTGAGGGACCTGCCTCAATGATCAAAAGCTCTTTTCTAGTCCTACATTTCTAAACTCAGAACTTCGAACTGTAGAGAAACTGTGCTAATTTCTTCTACCACCCTAATTGTTTGAGTACAATCTTCACGTATTAAAGCAATATTTGTCCTTTTCTTTCTCTTCCATTTTTCTAATACATACATTCCTATGTTTTGTATTAACTTCCTACAGCAGCTTATTATTGAAGATCCAGGCTGAAATCTTTAACAGATGTAGAAGTCCACATAAGCTGGAGTCAGAGTTTATTGTCTGTGGAGAAATGATGAATTGCAAGGCTCATGCTAAAGCTCCGATTTGCTGTGCTGGTGAGATTGCCAGCTACAGTGCTCACTAGCATCATGACTTCCTAAGGTAGGAATAAACTAGCCTGCCTAAAATGAGTCATTTTAATGATAACATACGACAAACGGATTCTGATGATACAACACTGAGTCATATTCAAGCATGTGACCTAAAAGGAACAGGCTCTATACACCACGAGCTACCTTTTATCCGTTATGTTTTATATTGTAAACTTTCCTGTGCTTTGGGAAAAAAAAAATAATCTCAAACTACCAGTATATGAGTTATCTAAATTTAAAATAGAACCCGAATTCAAAAAAGGCAAATTACTAATAGTTACATCCTCTGCTGGAAACACACTCAAGCCTGTCATTAAGTAAAATACAACCTGAGGTATTTGATAACTGCTAACATTTGCTACACTTAGAAGGCCTAGGAATAACTTGTAGCACTTATGTGATAGTTGCTCAACTCTCAGGTGAAGAAAACAGTCAACTAGATGTCCACTGTCAAGCAGAACACAGCTATCCAAATGCATGGGTAAATGGGTTCTGCATATTTGCAGGTTTCCTACACTGTGCTTAAAGACAACACAACTTCTGAGAATACTCTTTTTCTGTAGATCACAGTGGTCCAGTAACTTAGAAATGAAATCTCCATAATTTTAAGGGTGTTTTTTTTTCCCTAGGTTACATTTTGAGCTTATCCTAAAAATGAAAAAATAAAAGACCCTCTTCTCTCTTAGAAACACCACCACATCAAAATCAGTTTTACCTTTTTCATGAGCTGTCTAGCTACAATTTTTTGCTTCAAATACAGATGGAATATTTATGTCATTTTCTTAAGTCATTAAATTCACTGTAGAATCATAGAATCATTTGGGTTGGAAGGGACCTTTAAAGGTCATCTAGTCCAACCCCACTGCAATAAGCAGGGACATCTTCAACGAGATCAGGTGGCTCAGAGCCCTGTCCAACCTGACCTTGAATGTTTCCAGGGATGGGGCATCTACCACCTCTCTGGGCAATGTGTCCCAGTGTTTCACCACCCTCATTGTAAAACATTTCTTCCCTATATCTCGTCTAAATGTACCCTCTTTTAGTTTAAAACCATGACCCCTTATCCTATCGCAACAGGCCCTGCTAAAAAGTTTGTCCATGTTTTTCTCATAGGCCCCCTTTAAGTACTGAAAGGCTGCACTAAGGTCTCTCTGGACCCTTCTCTTCTCCAACAACCACTTTTGACGTAGCCCAGGATACAGTTGGCCCTCTGCCTGTGAGCACGCAGCACCAGCTCATGTCCAGCTTTTCATCCACCTGTACTCCTAAATCCTTCTCAGCAGGGCTGCTCTCAATCCCTGTTTTACCAGACCTTAAAGAGTTACTGAAGTTAAATCTTACCAGAAATATCTAATTGATACTAAAATGCATGCAATTACACAAATCTTTAATAAGTTTCAAAAAGCAAGAACTCTTAACAATCCTTTGACTTAAGCTCTATCTTTAGTCTCAGATCAAGACATACTGGCTACGGCTGTGAATCCACAGGAAGCCTGCGTTTGCACATTACTATGCATCCAATAATATCTGCAAAACAATCCAGTCTCGAGTGTCCTTTTGGAAACTAGAAGCAATGTAGATTTTCTGCTATTCATTACAAGGCTATAAAACAATGCTACAAGACTGAAAGTGTTCACTTGTCATCCATAAAGGTCAGAAAATCCCTTCTCATAGATTCTGCTCATCACACAAATAGGACAGTTGTCATCACCCTTCCCTTATCACCCAGAAAACCATTGGGACTACCAGTAACAGAATCACTTCTCCTCCTATTCATCATTTCACTAAGTTCTTGTAGTGTTTTTACATCTGTAACATTTCCAGTTATTAATAATATTTTTTCCTTCAAATAATGCCTTTAATTGTCTGGATGTTTCTGTAAACTCATAAGGTCAAAATAATGTATCAAAATCTTCGTACAACTCAGTATTATGGTTCAGGTTATGTTTCTGCTTTTCAGAACAGCTTTCCACCTTTACAGCAAACTACAGTCAAAGCAGCTTTACATTGTACAGTTATATAGTATCCCAGATATTGCTAACATTATAGTAAAAGATAATTTAGTGAACATTAAGTGTAATATTTTTTGCTTGTAAATACAAGATAAATGCAAGTAACATCTGCTTGAGAGATGTAAGTGTCCTTAAAACCTTTAAGGATTTGGATTTATTTCAACATACCAATACTACTATACTGAATATCATTGTTCAAGTAAGGAAGATGGCACAGAAACGCTATGCTTTTGGAAGACTCAATCTATTCATATCACAGGTCAGGATTTATTCAGGCAAATAATTTCATAAACATTAAATAGCATAATCAAGTTTTTAGGTTTTCTTACAAACAAGAAAATAAAAGTTATAGTAAAAAGAACTCAGTTATAGATACCGATGCTCTAATTCTTGTTAAAATAAAATCAAGTAAAACCAGGAATACCCCTTCCTCATAAGGACATCAAAAAAGCATCATTAGTTTCTTTCACTGGCACATTGTTTTTTAAAAAAACAAACACCACGATATTTGAAACATTTGTACACAATCTGAAAAAACAAAAAACCAAAACAAACCCAAACCAACTGCCCTCCCGTGCCCCGAACAGTTCTGCTAATTCCATTATATAAAGAAGAATTTGACGTATTTTAATGAAAGTAATTTTTGTGGGAAGAAAAGCAAGTTATTCCCCTCATGCTGAAAAAAAAAACTAAGTCAAATAATCAGACCATTTAACTTTAAAGAGTAATATCTAAGCTTCTAAGATTCTTAGTTCAAGTGGAAAGCCTTTAGAAAATAAACAGCTATATTGATTTGTTACTATGGAAATGAACCCAGATAACTTCTTGGCAACTGTGCCTATGCTACAGGGCACGCTGGAGAAAGCTTTCCGTTATGAGTCAGTTTCCTATGAGCCTCACAGTCACTTTACCACATGCAAAGCAAAACCAGTTGGTTTATGAATCAAAATATATCTTAGTAACTAAGATGCATTCAGATACATACTAGGTTGCAGTGCTTTGGTGTAACTTAACGAATGCTGTCAGTAAGACCTAGCCAAGAACAAATTGAATAGACAAATATTTTAAAATAAATTGATTGCAAAGTATAGTTTAAGGTACCATTAGTTTAACAAATTGTTTTTTCTTTAGAGAGACAATTTCACATTGACTAAATTTCAAATGCAAGATTTCAGCTGTAGACAAGTCTTTTTCTGTATGTATTTTATGTACTGTACACAATTGCAGTTTAGAATGATGAATAGAAGTCTTAATTTTTCTCTTCTGATCCACAAAAGAGAAAATCAACAAGAAAGCCAACACAAAAACAACAAATCCTAATCCACTCGACCCCTTATCCTAATTTGTTAACAAGTGGTGGGCTCTTTTTTTTTTTTTTGAAGGTGTTTATGACCAGCATATTTTTTGTTCATTTGCACATGGATAAAGGATATGAATAATGGCTTGTTTCAGCAAATAGCTACAAATGCAAAAATAAATCACTTTTAAGGACCTTAAGTGTCATGGGAAAAATTCCTTCTGGCCAAATGGAAAAGCTTTAGCAGGAGAGGCTTAGAAATAAAAAAGCCAAAACTCCTTGTGGGCATTTACCAAAATACTGTGCTCCATTAATTGTTTATTCAAGTTTTTATCTGAATTATTCTAGACAGCCAATTTAGCCATATGGGGATGATTATGTTAAACAAATTGTTTTTCTAGTGCAATTATTTAGAATCATTGGTCACCGAAGAAGGAAAAAATTGGGAGCTTTTTTTTTTTTTTTCAATTTTAAGATGCCATTCAGACTTTATACTAGACTACATTCACATGAAACTACTTCTAGAAATACTTTTGGACTCGACTGGGTCAGTGCACTTCTTTATGTTAAGGAAAGGAGTATTTGATTAGACATCTTACAGCTTTTGGACAGAACATGAGTTACCTACTCGCTATAAATACCTTGAAAAAATAGTTTTTTCACTCCACAAGGTAAATGGGAATGTTATTGTTATACCTATTATTTTTTAAAGCTAATTATTTTCATGGGAGGGATGTTTTGGACTTCTAAGAATTGCTGAGGACAGGTTCTAAGAGTTCAAAGTGCAGCAAATAAAATGCCTTTAGAAAAGTTATCTCTGAGCAAGTCCAATTTCTCCAGTATTGCTTCTTTTAGGGGAAAAAATATCATGTTGGTCAGAGAGCCCAAGAGAAATGAGGCTGCTGCAGCTCCACTCCCCAGATCCAACCAGTAGCGAGGCTGAAGATTCCCGGTAAGCACCCACATACACCACACATACACAGCTGGCCACACTGATGACAGACACACAGAGCACTCACCAACAGCCAGCACCAACAGCCTCATCCCACTCCCCTCTCTGGCTGAACAGGACAGAGATCTGTCTCTCCAGTTGCTGGAACCCAGGCACACAGGTGCTCTGGCCCATAATCCCAGGCCAGTTGCTGGCACCAAGACTTTCACTCACTCCAGTTGCTGGCACAATGGACACACAGACCCCTGTGACCCACAGTCCCACTCCCACGGCTGGCACTTTCCTGTTGCCAGGCCTTTCCTGTTGCTGGCACCACAGATGCCTGGGCCCTCTGATGCACGGTCTTGACTCCAGTTGTGGGCACTCAGATCCGCCCCCCCTCCCCATACACACTGAACAGAGCACCCTTCACCCAGGAAAGAATTAGAATGTAGTTTAATATGAAAATACAATAGGCTGCACTGATTAGAAACAGGGCATGGCCAGACAAAGGTACCAACCAGCAAACTATTTATACCTAACCAGCCCTTTTATGCCCTTACCTCTCTAGTTTGCCCACACTTGTTCCTCCCCAAATCACGTAAATTCATGCCTTCCTCCACCTTTAGTTCTTCTCTTAAACATCCCATAATAAGCCTCTTCCCCTGCATCCCATAATGTGTCTTGTAGCACTATGCAGCAACTCCTTTCAGTCCAAAAGGTGCTTTAGTGGTAGCACAACCTGATGGGTTTCCTGCCTGAACAATGGGGCTGAGGCTCTCCTGGGACATCCCTGGGAGGGGTCTGGACAGGGTGTCCCCTTGTCCAAGTCCATCATTTCAGTTCCCCAGCTGCCTCTATGTCCCTGTGCTTGTGTAGATGGGCCTTTGATGGGCTGATGGCTCTTATGACAGGCCTGGGAATAGCTGGGGCAGGGTTTTAGCTCCCCCACCCTCCCCTGCCTTTGTTTCCTGCGCTCGGTTGTGTGTGTGCATATGAACTTTTACCGCCTAACCTAACAGCTTCCTTTGATCAACCCTTGGCTGAATAAACTTAATACAGTTAGCTCTGTCCTTCTGACACAAATACAGCATTTAATTGATTGGAGGAACACAGCGTTATTTTTAGTGTAGGAAATAGTATTTTTAAATGGGAATAACATCCCATTCATATATATTAAATATGTAGACTTATAAACCCAAACATCTTTCTTGTGCGGAATGCCAGAGCTCCTAACAAAGAATGCCAATATAATTATCCCACCTTACAGAGACAGGAATTAAGGTATTAGCCTATAATCTAACAGTTTATCAGCCATGCTTGCAGTGTCCTCAGTGGTTCAGATACTTTACAGCAAGATTTCACCTTTCCTAGGCTATCTTTAGCATTAGGAAGGTATTGTTGAATGTAGAGTTCTCATTTATATTAGGGAACACGTAATGGTTTGGCATGCAAGGGAACACCCTCTTGCACCCCTCTTACCCAAAATCGACTTCCATTTAAAGTTTGTGCAGTCTCACAGTTGAAGGAAAGATATAGATACCCGTGCAACAGGCTACCAGAGCAACTGAGTGGCTGTTTTATCCATCCACTTTCAAACAAAACACTGAGCACTACTCTTCAGTCTCTCAGGATCTGCCAAGTAGTTTGTTATATGTAAAGCATTAAGAACCTCAGAAGAAAATCACTCTTGCCACACAGAAATGTAGTCATCTTGTTTGGTTTAGATCCGTGCAGCTGAAGTGTCAAACACTATGGTTTACTCATGTCTTTTCTTTTAATACCTCTACTGTACACACAAGGAAAAATATAAACAAGGTCACCAACAAAGAGATCCTTCACTTTCAAATTAAACTAAAATCCTTACTAAGTTGATGATAGAAGTAAAAACAAACACAAATAGACAAATATGAAATTAACACAGGTATTTTGAAGCAAATAAAAAGGCATCTAGCACCAATACTGGTACCAAATTTATTCAAATATATTCTATGCATCTAATACACATAACATACATGCTGCCCATGCTGGTACCAATTCCAACCTCATTATCTTTAAAGAACATTGAATATTTTTTGCTCCTTGGTAGCTCAATACGACTTTTCAAATGCCAAACTATACTTTAAATTATAGTTATTTGATAACCAGATTGCTAAATTTAGTCTTCATATAGAAGGATGCATCTCTTGAAGGTAGAACTCAGAGCATGATCTCCAAAGTAGTAATAAACTTATGCAAAGCTTCAGTTTATTTCTTATATTCAGGAAGAAATACAGTTTACTTTTCCTTTAACATTCTGTGTTTCCTCCATGCCTGAGGCATGTAAGACAACACATTCTCTCCAACAAAAACATTTTTTCCTAAGCATTGCAAAAAAACCTAACAAAACCAGTCATTTCCAAACAGAGCTTCAATGTTTCACAAATTTCAGCACTAAGTAAACCAGCAAACAGCTGGCTCTCCAGGAGGAGCTCCACTTGTTTACAGTGCAGAACTCCCCAGTTAATTTGCTGTTAGTACACGCAAAACTTTAACAGAGCAATCATTTTCTATTCCACATGTTTTTACTCATAATAAACAGGTTAAATCTTTAACTAGCAATATTTCATGTCAAGTATTTCTTATAAAATAATTATAAACTGATCATCATGTGGAAACAGAGGTGCTTTGAAATACTTTTACTTACGAAAAACTGCTGGTTACAGGGAAATGCAGAGACCTGAAAGGGAATTAGCACTGTGAAGGGCAAACTGCATTAGAAAGACTGTAGCCAGCAGTTCAGCGGAAGCAACTGTTCCCCTCTGTTGAACATCTCTGAGGCTGTATCTGCAGCACTGCATCCGTTTTTGGGGCCTTCTCAGTAGAGGTAAGACACTGATAAACTGAAGCAAGTCCAGGGGATGTGAGATGAGGGTCTGGAGTTCGGGATGAGGGGGATGAAGCACCTGATGCAGGAGAAGTTGGGAACATGGGCTTTTTACAATCTGAAGAAGAGGTGAAGGAGGTTGTAACTACTGTCTTCAGCCATCTCTATTGAGTTAGAGAGAAGATGGAGCCAGATGTTTCTTATTGGGGAGCAGAGAAAGTAAAAGAGTCAATAACAAGAGAAATTCCAATAAAATAATGGAAAAAATTGTTCACAATCAAAGTGGTGAAAGAGAGGGGTAAGTTGTCCACAAAGACTGGAATCCCCATTCTTTAGGAATTTCTAAGCTTTTTCTAAATTTCTAAGCAATTTCTCTGAGCTTCCTCATCTAACTGAAGTTAGTCTTGCTTTGAGCAGGAAGTTGGACTACACGATCTCTAGCAGCTCCCTCCACCCTAAATTATTCCCTGAACAGAAATAATCCTTAAAACATGAAGGCAAACAGGTGCTATGGTGCTTGCAAATGGCACACTTATGACTGTGCTCCATGTACTGTGCTGGGGTCAAGGGTGAAAAAAAACCCCACATCATCACCAGCTCTTTTGAACCAAAGAGCCTATTCTCCTGCACAAGTCAGAAAAGCATAAAAGTTTTTTTCCCCCATCCCCTCCTCTTTAACAGATGCCCATCATACATCTCTCTCCAGGAATTTTTTCCTGAAAAGCTAGCTGTTGCTGTATCTCTTACCAGTACTTACAGTTACTTACAGTAACAAAAGTCTCATGAGAACAAGCCCTTTTCATATCTGCAATAATCAGTTACATTCCATGCAAAATGTAGTCTGTACAAACATTTTTATCTCCTACTGTAGCCCAGAGATGA